>NC_056735.1:882076602-882164102 GCF_019279795.1 Protopterus annectens | reverse complement strand
CATGAATTGTGCCAGGCATAACCCTGACGCCACAGCAATAGTGAAGGCACTGTGTGACCTCCAAGGGCTGTGCACATAAGTTGACCTTGCAGTCTGGCACAGTTGGGGGACATTTTTAGGGCGGAGTGACCAAATAATTTCAAGTGCAGATGGGCCATGCTAGTATACCCCTTCCAGGAAGTGACTGCAGCAGTTCACTTAACAGGTGCTGAAACAAACCATCATGTTAAGGGTGCATACACTTATGCAACCCACATATTGTATGCATCTCAGTCAGCATCTGCACAACTAATACATTTGTTTGATACTGAATTTGATTGCACAGTTCATATGTCACATATCAGGTGTGTGTAATGTTAGCATAGTCAGTATTGTGGCCCCATGGCATATCAGGGAAAAGATTGGCATGTCAATAAGGGTGTGTACACTCCTCATAGCCACAGTATGCTTTGAAGGTTGTCAGTATAATTATATTTTATTGCTCATACATGCACTGCTGATGATGAGATCTGCAAATCAGACATCAGGCATTCAGTATTAACATCTGTTCTCATATCATCATTGGTATGTGTCAGACAAACACATAGGGGCTGTGAGCAACAGAGCAAACATAACTGCCACACATATACACATTCTGCAATAGTGTGTACACCCCTGAGGTATCGAGCACAGTATGTTCCAGGGTGCTGAACAGGTGCACAGCAATACTGTGTACATGGGTGCAGTATGTTCTATGGGAAGAGGCATCACCTCCTAACACAACTCATGCATCACAGAGATGTATAATGTTGGTAACAGGGATTGAGTATAGTTGCAGTGCGGTGCATGCTGTTGAGTGCCATATGTCATGCATGTTGATAGCTGGGTAATGAGAGGTCTGTGTAATATCCTTGTGCCACCTCATTTGTAAGTGTGTATGTGTGTGCATGTGTGTGTGTGTGTGTGTGTGTGTGTTTGTGTGTGTGAGAGAGAGTGTGTAGAGGTAAGCAATGATGTACAGGTCTTAAAGTACATATTTTGTTTTCCCCTCACAGGTGGCAAGGTGGGTCAGGGTCCCTCCTGCAGGCAAACTGATGTTAGTGTCTATACAGACTCTGACAATGATGATAGGTATGGTGAGGCAAAGACAGGGTTGTCAGGGGCTGAAGCTGTGCCATCAATTGACATCCCACTTTTATCCACCCCATCCTCTCGGACAGTCACATTGCCTATACATACCCCATCATCAGTGGCCATAGATGAGGGACAGTTGGCGGGTGGTGGCATGGGACAGGACAGTGTGGTGACTATGGCAAGTGTGTCTGGACACAGCAGCCATAAATGGATGACTGGCAAGGTACCACACAGGCAGATGTACAGGGATGCTCATAGGAGGACTGCTGACCATCATGCCCCTGGCAGAAGTGCCACAGCAGGTATCACCAGACGCATGTTTTGGGCCGTCATGGAGGCACAAGCACATATGGAACATTATACCAGACAGCTACTCATTCTGCTATCAACATCATCTGTGATCTTTCAGGTGCTCACCATTATTTTACAGACAGTTAGGTGAGATGGTGGGAATCCTCAACCATGCAATGTCTGTGTTTGAGCATATGGTGAGAGTAGGGCAATAGCCACGTGGCTGTAGGTCAGCAACACCAACAGGTGGAGGTCTACATGGACATGCAACAAGTCATATCTGCTCCAGTAGTGGCAGTACCAGCACCAGCACTGCAGGGGGGGTACTGTCCACACCACAACACAGCAGGCCGCGTGTACATGGCTATGGCCAGTCCCAACAGGGACCTGGATTCAGCGGACATTTATCATTCTCAGGGGAGAGTGCCATATCTGGCCTTGTACCTAGTAGTGCCCGTGGAACTCCTGGCAGGCACAGTTCTCGTGTCTGTGGCCAGAGATGGTGAACTGCACACCCTGTCATGTATGGTCTGGAGCTGTCCAAAAACCCCTGTATAGGGCAGCCACATGGCAGAACTGTGTGCATGCATAAACACACACATCACCAACACAGCTAGGGCAACTCCATACCTACACACACCACATCTACCCAACACAATGAATAATGAAATCCTCTAACACACACACAAATGATGTCAACCACATGGCTCAGCATAGGTCACTGGCAATCCCACAACACATGCTATGCATATGATGATATCTGTGTCACTCTCCTGTCATTCATAACATCAATACAGGGACAGGCTCATATGGTTCTGATGCACAGGGTGAATGTAGTAAGGTGTACCAATGTAAAGCTGTGTAACATGTTTTCAGCAGGAAAGTTTACATGTCAGGATGTGTAGCTGTCTAGCCATGATGCATTATAGCTCTTATTAACAATGACTGATTGTGGTCTGCATAATGTATTCAGTTTGTGTTGTAGGTGTCTATGTTTCAGCAGGATGTTGGTCTGCTGTTGTTTCCTACAATGGGCATGGCACTGTGATGACACCTTGACTGTGCCATATGCTGGGTACAGCTGAACACGAGTAACAGGTCTGTATAACAGTTTCTGCATGTGCCACATGGCTGATAGATTTGAGGGGTGTATACAGGGAGTGCATGGTGGCTGATGTCATCAGCCCTTCTACAGTGGACAAAGGTAAGTGTACTGGGTGGCACACACCAATGGTTAAGGTGTTTGCCTTACAAACACAAGGTACAGGGTTCAAGTCTCACAAGGGATAATTGGCCAGGCTTAAAATGGCTCACAAGGGCAGTTAGCTTAGTACTAACTTATGAACCTGTGAACCTATGAGCCTATGAATGCAAATTGCAGAACTAATCTAACACCTACTTTGTGGTCATATGGTCCAGTAACCCAACATAACACAATATATCATATGGACACAACTTTTCAGTGTCCACCAGCTACAAAAGATGAAAGACAACCAAATAGGCACCTCTATCCTTGAAGTGGTACAATAAAATTAAACACTGAGAATTACAGCACATTGTCAACATAATAGAACTGCTCGTCACTCATTAGACCCATTATAGAGTACAATGCCCCTTTTGGTATGTACCTCACAAGACATCTACAACAACTGGAAAGGCCACAGAAATACCTCACAAAGAGGATTACCGGCCTCAAAGAGATGACCTATGCAGACCGTCTCAAGAAACTGCAGCTTTACTCCATTGCATATCGCCTACTCAGAGGCAATCTCTGCCTAACACACAAAGCTATGTCAAACCCAGAGCTTTTAGACATGCTCCACTTAAAGAAATCCCAATCCCTATGAGCTACACGCTCTAGGGACTTAAACCTCGTCACCACAATAAACAGAACATGCTGGAGGGATAGATTCCTGTCCCAGAGACTTCCCATACTCTGGAACAAACTACCTACCTATATCAAACAAAGCTCCTCATTAGCACTCTTCAAGAAAAATCTTGATGATTGGATGGGAGATAGGAAATTCACCCCGGGGATCACTTCTGTGGCTCTGCTCAACAGTGGCACAGGAAAATAATTTTCTTGGGTGGCGAAAGCCAGGGTACATTTGGCTAGGCTTATATAGGCCCTAGGGCCAATAGCCTAGTACCTACCTATGAACCTATGAACCTATGAACACACACAGATGCTTTGGTGTTGATGCAATAAACAGAGAATACTGTACACATGAATGTACTTACTTTTGCAGTGAACCCATTTTAGCCTATGTAATTCCACCAAGACAAAATAGGCAAAACATCTCATCACTTAATAATCAGTTGCTAGTTTAATGTCATTGAAGATAGTACTGGCAGGGTATATGTCCCATTCCCCAATGTAATGCAATCCTGGAGTTGGTAAACATAGGTGTGCTGGTGTGGGTGGTACAGCTCTTCACTTTGGAGAGTGCTTGGTGGTGTAGAACCGCACATAGTGTGATTGACAACTAAGTAACCTGTTAACATAAACTGTACAGCATTACAGCCAACTAAGCAGGGGGATGCACACAACAATAACCCCAATGTGTCCACAACATCCACACCCAACTATATATACTAACTCCAGTATCGCTGTACAGCTATACAGTGGTGAAGATGGCATTTACACATCTACTACTAGTTTTGATGGAATGAATTTCCACTAGATGATTCCTTTGAAATGTTAACAATTGCCAGTCAGTTCTCGGACAGATGACCTCCTGGGACATGTATATTCTGCAAACTGAAGTAGATCCCTTTACATACACACACAAGTACTTCGCAGCACTGAGAGTAGAATCCTACCTAGGAACTTATTGCTACTAATGTGTTTGGCCTTAATTGCACACACCACACAGCTTTTAGGATGAGGTGTGTACCACGTTTCTTGTTAAGTGAAGAACATCACCAGGCCTTGTACAGTATGGTAATGGGGGATGTACTGGTTGTTAATGAACAATGCATATTGTGACATACTGTTATATACACATTGTCAAACACATAACAGTCATAAACACATCTGAGAGACCTGGGTTAATCAGTGATAACTATCTTGTCAGTGAGTCCATTCTGTTACAGATAATTTGCACACAGCACATGCATCATTGGGCTAGATAGTGTAATCGCTTACCTGTATGGTTGATGGTGGTGGTGGTCCTCATACAGTGGACCTTGGTACATGTACTGGGGGTACCATGGTGTAAAGACAGTATAACCAGCACCCACACCCCACATTGGATATTTTACTCACTGAAACCTATGATAATACTCTGACATACCCGCAATCACACATTGACCAGGACTGCAATACAACCCCAGTCTATCTCATCAGTGGTATTACAGGGATATGCATCTATTGCACATGCCACAGGGATAGTAGGGTGATGGTTTGTCACGGCTCTTCTAATGTCAGCAACATCACTATCCCTTATACTGTATGGCAAGGTGTATTGTATTTGGAGAATGTGGCCTCAGAATGCTGTATCCTACAACTATACACACTTGCACACATACACACACTTGCCAGGACTCAGAGGGTAACCCATGCCTATCTACCCATTTGTACAACAGTGTTGTACTGGTACTGCAAGCTCCAGGTAGCCCATAGGGTGAAGAGTGTAATATGGTACACTTAATGTACATTACAGCAGCAGCCATTTCTAACTACAGCAATGGGGGGTGTAGTGGGTGAGAAGGCCCTCAGGACATTATCAACTACAAGTTTACAAACACACAGACACTTATTCTCAGTAATGCGGACTGACACATTTGTCAGTACTGGGGTCCATAGGTGCAGGTGTTCCTAGGTGTGTACCAGGATATTGTCCATGGAGATATGAAAAGAGTAGGGGATGTGGGTACAGTGGTATCAAGCCACCTGACATTTGTCAGCAGGCCATCTATCAACTGATGCCACGTGAGTGATCCTCAGGGTGAGAGTTAAATGCAACATCCAATCATCTGGTTGCCTCTTGCAGAGGGCCAGTGAGGTGGTACAACTGACATATATGCACTATATATTACATAACATGGCCAGTGTCTGTGTTGGTGACCTGTACCTAAGCATGTTCTGTTGACTTTGACTGTGACTGTGGTAGTGTAGTTGAGGTATCTATGGCATGTGGTGCATACAGGGGTGGGGTTTCCCAGCTGTGGCATTCATAACAAAACTGGGCAGACATGTCAGTGTCAGTCAAGCATAGACTGCCTGTAAGCAGTCAAGATGGATATCTGACATCTGCACATCTGTACAGAGGACAGACAGACATCAGGTAGCCATCAGGTTATGCATTAGGATGAATGTTTGGACAGATAGATGTCTGACACTGACAGGTATGCCATTACTACATGACAGCAGCCTTCAATGACATGTCCAGGTCTATATTATATAGTCGAAGTTTCAAAACTTTGAACCTCACATGAGTGAACTCATATAAGTGAAGTTCGAAACATCGACTATATAATAAAAGAAAAAAAAAAAGAAAAAAAACTTACCTTACTGCTCTGGTCACCCCCCCCCCCCTATTTAAATATACCAACTCCGAGAATGCACTTCAGTGCAGAAAGGGAAAATTCCCATTTTGTGTGTGAAAAGCCATTGACTTTCACCTTCGACCTTTCCAAAGTTCAATCATATGATGTCGACCATCTATGATTCGAACATCGGAACGGTCGCTCATCTAATATAGACCCACATGTCCTATACACATAGTAGTCTGCAGTTAATATCCACATATCAGATCAATATCCAGTAGCAAATACTTAATAACACACAGCTCAAACACCAAGAACACGATAGTCAGTACTCAGTCAACCTTTGCATGCAGGGGTATTTGGTTCCAGTACTACAATCTGCAATCCGCGTTGGTGCAGCGGTAGCATTGTTGCTTCACAGCAAGAGGTTCTCCCGTTCGATTCTCGGCTGGAGTGCAGGGAGTGCCTTCTGTGTGGAGTCTGCATGTCCTCCCCATGGTTGGGTGGACATTCGAAAGACATGCATAAATGGGCGTGCCTTCATTGAAGGTTGGACGTCAAGCTGGCACCTCGGCATTCATGAAAATCTACTGCCAATCATTAGCGGACCGGAGTTCCGATGTGGCAACCCCTAACCGGGAAATGCCGAAAGACAAACAACAACAACAACAACTACAATCTGCAATCTACTCTTACTTGGGAAAGCACTGTTAACAGTAGTAACGTAATGATACACTACATGCCAGTGTGACTGCATATAACCAGGGATACTATCCATATATGAAACACATTCAAATGGAAAAGATTGTTGTACAAGCCATATATACTCAGGTATCCTAGACAGTAGCCTCACACCCCTTGCTACTGTAATTACAGCACATAGAAGCATGTTATGTACATGGAATTAAATACACTTATTAAAGATGCCATTACCCTACTATTTCATCAGACTGGAATGTGATCACTGATTATCAGGGCTGAGCCATGCTTAGCATGTTTCATCACTGCTTAAATGTAAATACTAAGCAGATTTGCACAGTGGTAAGCAAAGCCTACATCAGGCAAACCTGCCCAAACCTGCTTAAAGCTGCTCAAAACTGCCTTAACCACTCTGTATCCAACAGTCCTTGTTCTGCTTAGCAACAAAACGAACAGCCTTTGAAACCAGGACCCTGTACACTATAGTCACAGGAGTTAACCACTAAGCCATTACGGCTGTGAAAACATTTGTTGGTTTTTCCAATATATCTGTCAGTACACGTACAGAATAGTAGTGAACAATTGCTTTGACGTCTACAATTGTGTAGTACTTGTTAGTGAAAATAGTGTTGAATCAGTATGTTGTTATATCTATATAAACACATATCAGATAAATATTGTGGGATATGTCTGGGAACGTATATACAACACTCATGTTTACACATAACAAGGATATATATATATATATCTATGTATATATATATATATATATATATATATATATATATATATGTAGATATGCGTATACATGTACAGACACATATATTTATATATGTATTTATATACATCTGTATATTGCTTTATATATATATATATATATATATATATATATATATATATATATATATATATTAATTTATAGATCTATCTGTATATATATATATATATATATATATATATATATATATATATATATATATATATATATATATATATATATATATATATATATATATATATATATATATATATATATATGTGTGTGTGTGTGTGTGAGCAACACCATCCTCATATGTGCCACTCACACACTAACCCTACTGGGTCAATACACAGTGTAGTCTGATGACTGACTGTGGTATGGGACATATGTCGGTCTGGTCCTACAAACATGTATGCCATTAGGGTACCATACACTAGAGCAGCATGCAACATCAGATAGAACAGGACCAAGAACAATGACATCTACCACAGTCTGTACGCAGGCCAAGTTACATATTCACAGTACACACTCTGTCAACAGCCATCATAAGTACACAGACCTCACTACGGTACACACTACAACAGAATGTCCAGGTTTTGTCCTCAAATATAAGGCCTACTATACATAACATGTCTAGCAGTCTAATATCTCACTTGCTTGTTATCAGGTATGATGTCAGTAAATAATAATGTACTGAACATATGTACCTCTTACTGCATGACATATGGACAAAGGTTGACAGACATGGGATTGGAGGCACAATCACTGGGACAATATTGACATGTTGCTGTGATAAACTCATACATTTACTGGTGTAACAGGGTTTGTTGAGACATATGTCTTCTGAGGGATATGAAGTCAGTAACTGACATGGATGTCACCATGTACTGATTGCAATCATCAGAGTATGCTACTGCATTTCAAAAGATAGGAAATGTGTGAGTAACACAACACATGTAAGACTCCAAACTCTGGCCAGTGTGCAGATAGCCCTACAAGTGAGAGTTTCCTCAACCACATAACACTGTCATGCCAGATTTTAAATCATGTAGAACAGCTATATCCACACAAACCCTGTTAAACCAACATTATTTCAAATATAGGAGAGCAATACTTACATGCTGGCCTCATTTCTGGAACATCCCCCTCCTGTTTGTTGGCCTGTCTCCACAGTGTATGTTGTAAGAGGTACCCTCTGTGACGCTGTTTGTCAAATGCCCACATGACGTCCTGCTCACAGTGAAGGAAAGGGGCCAACACCCACATGAAGTGCTTAGTTATGGGAGGTTATTTCCATGCAATGGCTATAGGAATGATCCCACAGCTGTTCCACATGCAATTAGCAAGTGGGGGGCTGCAATTTGTGTACAGGCCATCAGCTGATCATGAGCATCACTTACAAAACTCATGCTGCTGCCTAAGCAAAGCAGGTGTACTTTTCCACATCCAACAGAGAGGGAGTGAGAGAGAGAGACAGAGACAAAGTAAGAAAGGAAGGGGGTAGGAGAGTAAGAGCCAAGTGTGTTTCTGTATGAGCCATGGGTGGAGAGTGGTATCTGGACATTATAACGGTTGCCTATATTGTGTACTAATCCATACTGTCACATGGTAATTGCACATGGTTGTACACATTTATGGCTGAGGATTGTCTATAACAATCTCTACAGTGTTTGGAAAATGTTGGCCTTGTAATGTGGACAATGGGACATGTAGCTTTTCAATATAATGATGTAGCAAAACCCACACTACAATGGATCCTGTCATTACACAATCACCCCAACAGGGCACTGATAACACACACACAAACACACACTTACCAGTACTGAGTTTCAGTTCCCTACCTCATTATTTATTGCTATTACATTGTTATGCAGTTATTGCACGTGCCATGTAGCTTACATGTTGAATAACTGTCCAAAGGTATATTTGAAGATGAGTGACATCAGCAACAGTAATAAAGGAGGGATAAGGGAAGTGTAGTACATGTGACTGTCCACAAAAGCAGGTGTTAAGGAAGACAGACCCACACTCTCTCAGGGAATCACACACATTATCACAGCTGGCAGGTTCAGGATTAGAACTCCTACCTAACTAGGTTTCTATACTACAGTAGTACGCAGTTATCACACGTGCCACAGAGCTTAGTTGGCTGATATATGGCCAAAGGGTTATTTCAAGGTGACTGACATCAGCAGGCGTGCTACAGTAGGGCAATGAGAGGTGTAGTGAGTGTGAATGGCTTCAAAATCATTATTCTACTCACACACACACACACACACACACACACACACACACACACACGCACGCACACACACACACACACACACACACACACACACACACACACACACACACACACTTGCCAGTACTGAGATGCATGGGTTCATTGCTTCACATGTGTGTAGTAGGTGACTGTGCCTGAAGGCTGTACAAGGCTAGGCAAAGGGAATACCTTGGCATCAGGCCACATGACAATGGTGCCCAGTGTGGCTCAGGAATGTAGTCCCTGGATTAGCCCCCAGAGGTGGGTATTGTAATCACCATCCAGTCATCTGAGTTACTATTGTGGGTGGCCAGTGCTGTGCACTGGTTGCCATGTATGTGATAATGGACAGTGTCTGGGTTGTGCACATGTCCCACATGCATGCTGTGATGTGTGGAAGTGCACTTGAGGTCTGTGGTGCATGTTGTGTGGACAGATTGTTACCTTCTGATGTGGCATTCCTGACCTCATTTGGTGAGACCTCGCTATGGAACTGAGGTTGTGCTTGCACCTACATTGATAGCATGATACAGGTATTCAGTGGAGTTAGTGGCATCTGTCCATATAGGACATGTGTATAAGGCATGGTATTCCATTTGTGGGTTACATTTGCAGACTGTACAGTTGCTGCAGGTGTCCAGTGGGAAACATAGCAAAAGGACCACTGTAAGCATTTATTTGCCTACTGTAGGGATGGAGCAGGGTGCCATGTCCTTTTACTTGCTGGATAACACACACTCAAGTCAGGAGATGTAACACATCATAGTACTTTCTTGTGTCATTGCCACTGTTGTGGTCAACAGGCATGTAGTGCACTGCAACCACACTATGGTTACTATCTGTGAGGCAATATGCAGGGAACTACCAATATAGTAGTTGTTGCCTACCTAAGTGTGTTTGTGTATGAAACATGGGTGGAGAATGTTCTTTGAGTAATACAAGGGTTGCCTGTATTGTTAATCAATGCATAATGTCACATGTAGGGCTATGGATTGTCTACACCAGCCTCTCTGGTGTTTGACATCTGTTGTCCTTGTAAGGTGGACATTGTGACATATACTAGGTCCTCAACATAATAATTTAGCAAAACCCACCCCACCATGCATCTTGTTATTACACAATCACAGCAACCTCCACACAGGATATTGCTGACAGAGAGAGACATACACATGCAGACTTGCCAGTAATGAGATTCAAACCCTTACCTAGCTATGTATTGTTATTACAGTGTGCCGCATTTATTGCACGTGCCATAGAGCTTATGGGATAAATGTTGTTCCAAAGTACTTCTACTGTGAGGAACATCACCAGCCCTTGTAAATACTGGCATTGGGTGATGTAGTGGGTGAGAGATCCCAAAAATAATTTCATCCTGCATACACATTTACCAGGGTTGAGGTTCAAACCTCTAATAATCTTTATGGACCATTATGATTACGTATAATGTCAGCATGGTGAATCATGTTGAAAGCCTTGACCAGGTTAAGATATGCCATGTATACTGCATGGCCACTGTCTACAGACTCTGTTACCCTTGCAACGAAGTTAACCAGATTCAATAGACAGGATCTACCCTTCCCAAAGTCAAACCATTGATGGTCAAGTTGAATAAGATTCTTGATATCACAGGTAATACATTTGGTTATAGTATGTCCCACGGCTTTACAGATGAGTTTTGCAAGATTGTTAGGTATGTAATTACCTAGGTTAGTTGTAAGGTCACTCTTCTGGAGGGACATTACAACTCAAGTGTGCAACTCATCAGGAAATGAAACTGGTAGCTAAACTAAGGTTAAACAGTTTAAAGGAGTGGGTCTGCAAAGGTATATTTATCACCATCAGTTAAGCAACTAGTTATGTTATCAGGTGTGATGGAGAAAGCATTTTTTGTCTTGGTTAAAACTTTCAATAAATGATTTTTACAGATAATTTGGGGAGTAAGGGATTCAATGGTTTCAGGGCTTTGGATAGAAGTGTTGGGGTGAAGTTGGCACTGAATCTATTTGCAAGGATGCTGGCAATGTCTATTGCATCAGAATAAGAGGTGTCCTTTGGAATATGTTCAGAGCAATGGAGGGTGTTGATTCTTAGTTTTCTAACATAGCTAAAAATATGTGTAATTATCTTAGACTTTAGAGCCCAGCCTAAGTTCATGGGTTCCTTTAGTGGACCTAACATTGGTTTTCTTTTTTTCTGTAATGCTTTTGGTATTTTCCTTGAGAAGAGGGAGGTCTGGATATAATTTAAGGAGTTTCTTTCTTTTGTTGAGGAGTTGATTTAAGGCAGTTGACCACTGTGGTTTATTTTTGATTTTCCAGGACACTTGGTTCTGGTATGGACTACTAGCTCTATTTATTTTTCTAAATGGGTTTTGTGAAGGATGAGAAGTACAGAGAAGGGAAAATGTTAGTGCTTGCATTTCATTTCTAATATGCTTCATAGCAGAATGAAATCTTGAATGTCCTTCAGTGTGTATATGTAGATTTGCTTCCTGTCTAATATTAGCAAGTGCTGACAGGCTTAGAAAAGTATTAAAAAGTATTAGAATAGTTTTATACAAATTACTAGAGAATAATAGTAGCTCTAAAATAGTAGGTTTATTAGTGTTTAGTTATTTAATGGGTTTAGGGGTTGAGGTGCTTTTACCCTCAGCGTAGTGTTCTTGACTGTTTTGACATTGGATTGGATATGGGTTTGATGAATGAGGTGAGACCCATGTATTCATGTATGTATGTATTCATGGTTTCTTTGTGACATACACATGTTATTTCAAATCATTAACTGTATTAAGACGTGTTACAACAAGTATTGAACAATCTTGAGTCCTGTTACTGAATATTCAACAACCCCAAGTCTGAAATATTGTGTACTCTCATCACACTCTTAAGAAACTTCATAAATAATATATTTAAATGATATAGGTACTCCTCACTAATTGTTGTAAGATTTAGTAATAAGAATTAAGAATATTCATTCACAATATTCATACACCTTTTGATGGGCCACTTAATCTACTAATAAGGTCAATAAGGTCAGTAAATAGACATCTCCCAGCAGTAACAAGGTACCAACCCTTTCAAGAGTGCTCACACAAATTCTCAATTATATTACACACAATTTTAGGTAACCCATTAAGATTATTTAATATTTATGTGTGTTTATATATGAAAATGTTTTTGGTGCAGATATAGGAGTATATTTATACAAATGTACACAGAGAGGCTATATAGAATTTACTAAGTATAGTAATTAAGGAAGAATTAAAAAAGTGGACTAGTCCTTATAAGCTAGTAATACTATCTGTCACACTAATAACCTGTTTAAAATGTGAAGCTCAACAAAATAAATGCAAATATAATCTAAATGTATATATTATTATACATTTTATCTCTGTTAAGAGAAGACCAACTGACATACTTCATGTAACATAACCACATCTATGAAGGGCAGATAAGCTGAAATATTTACTCCAGCTGTATTAGATATCTACTTAGAACATTCATTAGAAAAGTAACATTAACTCTAGTATAGATACAAACTTCTAGCAAAAGATTAATTACTTTATTAAGTCGATTACTCAAGGAACATAGTACTAATGCATGATACACTCTTTCATCAAATATTAATATTTTAGGATATCTTCAGGATCCAATTAATGGAGCTCAACTTTGAATATCCTTTTCCATGTGATTGTCGACGTTGAGGGAAAATCTGTTTGATCTTATCAGATCAATCAGATTAGAAGTGCTGTGCGCTTCATGTTTGTGGAACTATGTAGTAAAGTTATTTTTCAGTCAATTAAAGTACGTTGTTACAATATTTTTCACTTTTTATTTTTTTCAGTGGCCCAAACTGAAACTTTTGTTAAACTATCAAAGAAACAGTTTTGTTCATTTCAGTGTTCTTCTTAGAGAAAAGAGGGGAAAATTAACATATATGTTTTCACAAGTCTTCATAAATATTAGTTCTTTACCAATGTATTCTTTTAAAATTATAATATAATAACCTATAGAAATGACAGACATAACATTGTTGTCTTTAAATGTCAATGGCTTAAATAATACTATAAAAAGATCAAATTTACTACGATATCTAAAATTACAAAGAGCTCAAGTTATATTTCTACAGGAATCCCACTTTAAAACTGATGACAACTTCACCTGGATACCTAATAACTACTTAATTCTTTCTCACTCCTCGTATAAAAAAAAAACTAGGGGAGCTTTAATTTTATGGAAGAAAAGTGTAGCTAACCCTCAAATTATTTACAACTATGAGGATAAAGAAGGGTTACTTTCAATTGTAATAATAAAATTTCAGAATAGAATTTGGACACTGGTAAATGTGTATTGGATTCCTGGAATAGGACTATCTACAGTTAAAAAGCAGATAGAGCTAATTAATAGGGTAAATAAAGGCATTCTAATAGTAGGAGGAGACTTCAACTGTATTCTAGATAGTTCTGAGACAACTAACAAGAGGAACCTACGTCTCTCTTCCACAGGTAAATACCTTAAGAAATGGACAGAAAACTTAAAATTAATTGATACATTTACTTTCAAAGAATCTAACTCATTATTATACTCACATAGTGATTATCGTTTTAATACTAAAACAAGAATAGATAAAATTTTTATATCCCCAGACTTAAATAGCAAGATAATAAAATTTTCTATCATCCCATGCCCACTCTCTGATCATAATGCCCTAATCCTTAAATTACAAATAGATTTTAAAAGACTAAATTTTGCCTCAAGAATACCAACTTACATTACTAAATTAAAACTATTTAAACCATGGCTAGACTCAGAAATTCAATATTTTTTTAGAAATAAATTCTGCTGATGATCTAAAGAATATAATAATATGGGACACTCTAAAGGCCTTCTTATATGGTAGGATTATATCTTGGTTTAAAAACAAAACAAAAGAATGGGAATCAGAATTGCACAGTATCCAAAAACAAATAACAGAAATTAATACAAATACTTCTGACGTAAAGAATTCCCAGGTAAAAAAAAAAAAGAAATTGAAGATTTAAATAAAAAATATAATGACATTTTAACTCATAAGACAAATTTGGCTTTGGAAAAACTAAAATTTAGTTCACTCTCAACATCTCCAAAACACTTACATAACTTAGCAATGAGAATAAAGAAGCAAAATATAGAAAACAATATTACAAATATTGTACATGAAGGAAAAGGTAATAAAAAAGTATCAGACATAAATGATATCCTAGAAGCTTTTAAATTTCATTATACTAATCATTTTGGAAACAATAAAGACAATACTATTTTAATAGAGTCAAAAATTAGCAATCCTGTAATAAATAGATTACCTGAAAAATTAAAAACTGATATTGAAAAACGCATTTCCCTTAAGGAAATAAATGACAAAATTAAGGAGAGTAAGAATAATAAAGCCCCAGGAATAGATGGAATAATAATGGAATTATACAAGATATTTCCAAATTCTGCAATTTCTTTACTTCATAAGTCTCTAAATGAAATTCAAGCTCAAAACATAATTCCACCTTCCTGGAGATATTCATTAATTACCCCAATAAAAAAAGAGAACAAGGACCCCTCCCATTGTAGCTCTTATAGACCGATTTCTCTACTTAATAACGATTACAAATTGTTTATATCTATATTAGTCAATAGAATTAAAAAATCCTTGACTCAAATCATAAATGAGGACCAAACAGGCTTCATCTATGGCAGACATGCTTATGACAATATACAAAGAATCCTAACCATTATTGAAATATTAAATAGAGATAATATAGAAGCTCTCATAATCACGCTAGATATAGAAAAAGCATTTGATTCAGTGAATTGGGACTACTTATTTAGAATTCTAGAACTTTTTGAGTTTCCCCTAAATTTTATTAATATGATAAAGAATATATATAAAGAAAATTTGGCCTATGTTAAATTAGGTCCATTTACATCAGAAGCTTTCAAAATAACTAAAGGCACTAAACAAGGTTGCCCTATGTCTCCCATTCTTTTTGCCTTATCAATAGAGCTATTTGCAATTACAATACGCAGTGACTCAAAAATTGAAGGCTTAAGTATTCATAATAAATTTAACTCCAAGGTTATGTTGTTTGCCGATGATATACTACTAACTTTATCACCAAATAATGAATCTCTTCATGAACTAGAAATGCAAGTGGAAAATTTTTTTCTAAATTCTGGCCTTTGTTTTAATAAATCTAAATCAAAACATATTTTATTTAACAGAAAGGGGGACTTTCACTCAAGTAGATATCAAATACTTGGAGAAAAAGTCACTACTTTAGAATATCTAGGAATTATTATATCTGATAAAATAGATACTACCCTTACACTAAACTATAATAAAATATTAAACTCAATAAGAACACGTACGGAAAATTGGAATAAATTGATTCTAAAATTTGAGGACAGATTGCAGCTAATAAAAATGATTCTTCTACCACAAATAAATTATATAGCACTAGCAATACCTATAATTCCAAATAAAAAAATTCTGAAAGAAATTAGCAAAAGCCTATTATGTTTTCTTTGGTATCCCAAAAGGAATAGAATTGCTTTTTCTCATCACATTAGACCATGGGAATTAGGGGGAATTAATTTCCCAGATATAGAGACGTATATCAAAGCCTCCATCTTTAAACTAGTTTTAAACTGGGTAAATCCAAATTTCTCTTCTGCTTGGAAATCTCTGCATATGATTATTTTTTTAAAAGAAAACAAAATAATAAATAATACATCACACTATATTCACAAAAATAGATTTTGGCATATATTATGCATTAATCTTCAAAATAACATAACAAAACCTACTAATCTATCATATTTAAATAATATTTATAATTTATTCAGATCCTTTATAAACTCAAATCCTGACATAAAAGCATGGTTTGAACTGTTATTACCATTTAATACATCAAATAAATTTAAAAAGAAAATTCATGATAATACCCTCATTAATTGGGAATCTAATAATCTCATATGTTGGGCCCAATGCATAAATAATCTTAAAACATTAACTAGTCAACAAGTTACAAATGAATTTAATATAATAAATGTAGACAAAGTAAGTCTCCAGAAAATTTTACTCTACTCTAAAAATTTATGCAAAATTATTAATGATTCGTCCTTCAAGTCTAAGCCAAAACTTATAAACTATATTCAAGAACTGGTTTATGATAACCATAACTGGCCAAATTCAACATCTAAACTATACAAGATTTTAATAGTCTACAAGGCTAAAATAGATCAAAGTACTTGGAACTTTATATCTAGAGGTTTATCAACAAATCTGTCAATCGATTGTAAAAATAATCTTCTATACTCCATTAAACTAACTTCTAATACACAAACATGGCGAATCTTCACCTGGAAATTTTTGCATAGAGCCTTTTATACTCCAAATAAAATAGCTAAATTCAACTCAAATCAAAATGTTATTTGTTGGAGATGCTCTTTAAGCTGTGAAGCGGATTGGTTTCATATATTTTATGATTGTATTAAAACATTTTGGAAGAAAATTGGCAATTTTCTTCAAGCTATTTATAATGATACATTTGTTTTAACAAAGTCTTTAATTTTTTTGAATATAGATGAATTAGTAGTTATGAATAAAAGAGATCAATATCTTTTATGTACTATTCTGGCGGTGGCCAGAAAGTGTATCACAAGGAAATGGAAATCTGCAACTCCTCCGTGTTTTGAAGACTTTATATTTCTACTTAAGGAGACTGCACAAAAGGAGATAAAAGTCAAGGAAGAAAGAATGTTCCCCAGAAAATGGTCAGACAACCCCTGGAATAAAATACTTACACTCATAGAAGTAATGCAACTAGACACAATCTCCATCATATGAGTTCAAAGAGATATAGACTTTTGTGGACTTTTTTTTTCTCTTCTTCTTCTCTGGATTTTTTATTAATTATTATTGTACTGTTTCTCCTTTGGGTCACTTGTAAATATTGTAAATAATGTTTTGTTCCTTATACTATTATTGAATTGTAATCTAATTTTACTGGTTTTTTATTTCTTCTCAAAAAACAAAATAAAAAATTTGTTGAGCAAAAAAAAAAGTATTAGAAAAGTATAAGAATTGTTCTGATTAGAAAGTTCTATCATGGAATTTGTAACTCATGCCTAACAGGGAATGTCATAAACAAGCAGTCAGGAGACTTTAGCAAAATTAATGCTAGTCTGTAGTGTTGATTTCTAAATGGTCAGTGGCAGTTTTATGATTATTGCAATAATGTCGCTTTTAATGAAAAAAGGAATAACATATATTCATTCTTATAACTTGGGGAGACAGGATCTTGATTTCCTAGTCTCCCATGTATGTGTCTGTCTGTGCATTAAAGGATGATATTTTTCTCTGCTGAAGTGCTAAACTGAGGCATGGTGGTGCAGCGGTTAGCATTGTTGCCTCACAGCAAGAGGTTCTCCAGTTTGATTCTCAGCTGGAGCTCCTTCTGTGTGGAGTCTGCATGTCCTCCCCGTGGTTAACATTAACTTTAAAGACATGCAGGTGGGTGAGCCTTCTTTGAAGGTTGGGAGCTGGACTGACAATCGACATTGTAAAACTTCACTGCCAGTCATTAGTTTGGTGTCATGCTACTTGGAGTTTTGAGTCATTTGTGTACTACTGCATTAGAAATTGCCACTGGGCTCTAAAGAGAGAGACGGTTTTCTATCAGCAAACTTCTGGTTTACCAATACACAGTTTTACATCTCAGCAGAGTCTAACGTCTCTATAGGTAAGTTTTGCTACAACTTTCTTCATTAGTTTTCATTGCATGCAAGTTGCAAAATTGCATGCATCAAGGAAATGGATGTCTGTGTGTTCACATATACTAACATGCTGTAGGTATAATTGTGTGCCAGTGGGGTTTTTAATCAATATATACAAGGACAGATTATCTCTGTCAGAGGGACTAAGTTTCCCTGGCAGAAGGATTGAGTATCCTTCTCAGGAGTGAGACCGAGTTCTAATCAAATATAAAGAGAAGAGGCAGAGGACTCCTTCATTGCGAATGTGAGTGACCCTAATTATAGTCACAGATCTATTCCTTTGGTATGAGGGTGGGTTTTTATAATGGGTGTAAGTACAAATGGTTTTAAGGAACATGGGACTCCCGGTAGGTAAATGTTTAATAAGTACAGCAGAGACTGCTTTAATTATTTGGTACAATGATCTGACACCATGAGAAATGATAGCACTTTACAGTTTCCAGAAAAAGGTACTTTTGATAAGAAAAATTTTAGAAAAATCTAAAAAATAAACTGAAACAGAGGGGTAAAAAATTACCAGCCTCTTGCTAATCAGCTTTTAATGACTGGCATGAAGAATCTAAAAATAAGGAAAAGGAATCTGTAGTTAGAAGCTTAAAATAATGGTCATCTTTGTTAAAGCCACAGCTGCAGGCAGCTAATAGAACAGTAAATAAGCAGATGAAAATTCCCATTCGTAGAGTTTATATCCTTTAAGACAGTTAGAGAAATTATCCCTTCCACAAACAGAATCATCTGATTCTGTGTTACCTTTTACCTTCTGCACCTCCTCCACCTTATGATCCATCCATGCCTTAAAAAGCTGACAGCTATCACTCTCGGAGAGGGCAGGTGGAGGTGAGTTGTACATAAACAGCTACCACTTCCCCGATACAACCCAGGTTACTTCCATCACTTCCAGTCTCTCCTCTGGGTCAGGTTATAACACTAGACTTTGTCAACAATGTCAGTCATTAATACCCTCAGATCAAGTGTTAATGTGTACAGCTAATAAAGGAAAACCATTACATCATAGATATACACATGGGGAAAATTAAAAAGATGTCATAATAAAAGTTGGTCAGCAAAAACTAGCATTTTTGGGTAAAATTAAGCACAATATTATCCAATTTCCGATTATTATATCAACGGAGAAGAATATCACTAAACGTCCCTGCAAGTCAACCTGCAGGAGAAGAACATTCTAGAGATTAGCTGTACTTATGGTGAAAAGAGAAGTTCTGACCATTCTAGGGAACAGCTGCATTTACACTGCAGATGTGCAATGGTGTGCCACTGTTGATACATTGAAATTTACTTTTGGTTAAATGTTCTTTTTGTATGGGACAGTTTGATGTACTGTGTTCCTGAAAATATTGGTTCTACTTCTTATAATGAACAGGACTTTGCCTTGAAATTCAAACTTGCATTTAAGGAAGAACCCTTTTCAGCAGAAGTTTTGTTGCAAGGCCTCTATGAGGCAGATATAATGAAGGTGCATAAGCAAAGAAAGAAATAAAAAGGAACTTCTAATTACATGAAAAAGAAGCTGAGAATGAGCAAACAAGTGGATAGAAGAGAAGTTTATTTAGAGGAGTAAAGTACTATAAAAGTCTGAAAAGAAATATTTGAGTTATTAGACTACTAAAATATAGATAGGGCTGTAGAAATCCTGCACCTTTTTCCTATTTGTTCTACCATTTGATAATTTTTATTTTAACAGACATCCCTACCCTTTCTCATCTGATCAGCATAAACTGCTTACATTTTCTCACACCTTTCAATGTATTAGAAAAGGCTATGTCCACTCAGTCTATAAACTCCTGGAGTTAAACAGTCTGCTTTGCCATAATCAATATAAACCTCAAAAAAGAGCCTAACTAATGTCCTTTCATATATATATATATATATATATTTTTCAGTTTACCAAATTAACATATAACCTCAAATGGAAAAGAACGAGATGACAACAACATCAAAACTGCAGAACAACAAATGTTTACAAAAGTGAAACTTACAAGATTGAAACAAACACATTCAATCCATTACAGGAGAAATAGACATCTGTTCCTTTAAACTGCACAGTGATTTACAGCAACTTCTGCGGCAAACACGGAGCACTTTCTAGATGATAATCATTTCAGTGAGATGATGAATGTGGTGTTCTGTTTAGCTTCACAATAACCTTTTTCTATGTTTTTGAAGGGAATCAAGCTCCCCTGCACCCCCCCCACACCTCCTACAAATTATATATACCAACTTCGAGACTGCCCTACAATGGAGAAAAAGGTGAATTTCCTGATCCTCACTGTGCAGTAATGTTTGTCTTTTCGGCTTTTCCCAGTTAGGGGTCACCACAGTAGAACTCCGGTCCACTAATGATTGGCAGTCGATTTTTATGGTGCCGAGTTGCCAGCCCGACGCCCATCCTTCAACAAAGGTACTTCGATTCATGCATGTCTCACTGTACAGCAATCTACATTAAAAAAAATTATGTGTAACATCCGCAGCTGCTTTTTCTGTGACTTGAGCTTCGGGTTTGTGAACATTGGTTGTTGCGCCATTTCAGTGTTGTCTCTTTTTCAATTTCAGCCATATGTTAATTCGGTAAACTGAAGTAGACATATATATATATATATATATATATATATATATATATATATATATATATATATATATATATATATATATATACACAGTAACATGAATGGGAAAACCTGACATGCTCTATTTTGTTGAGCTTGTGAAGGTCTTTGACCCTGTGCTATATCCAAAACTATTACAACTGCTACCATTCTTTGAAATTCCCAGTAAATATATTAATTGCTTCATAGAATGCATCAATGTTAAAACTATCTGTATAATTTTCAGTTCTACCCTTTCCCCATCTATTCATCAGCTGACATGTATTCCACAAGGGCAACTGAGCAGTGGGAACTGTATCAAAGTGACAGTTTTTAGAAAAGATGCAGTATAGATGCAAAATATAAAACTTCTGTATAAAACTCTTCTTTTTAGCAAAGATATAAAATAAAAAAGAGCTGTGTGAAACATGTGGTTGTTATTTCTAGTAAATATTTTAACAAGTAAAATATATTACATTGCATAAAATGTTTTTGTTAAATGTATTAGAGTTTTGGATTTCAAACAGACACATTTCACAGAGTCTTTTTTGCCTCTAAGCCTGTTACTTCTTTTAAAGACTGTCATAAAGAGACAGCACATTCTATAGAAAAGAATGACTGCACAAGTAGGGAGCTTGCATTTCATCTGTGAACCAAACAACAAATATTTAACATTGGATTATTTTAAGATTGGAGGATAACTGTTGAACAGTAGTTAGTTTTTCCTTACTTTTGGAGTGTATAGTAGATGGATTGAGAGTTCATGTCTGGAATTTGCTTCTTGTGAGTCTTTTACAATTGCTAAATACTCTTAAAAGTCAGTGGTAGACATAAACCTATTAGCTAATGGGAGTAACAAGACCATATAGTTGATGGCTGTTGTTCGGTACTTATCCTTGTGGACATTGTAAAGTGTGTGGCAAAGTTAGGAATTTATCTAATACTAAGATAAATGGTAGGGCATATGTTTCTAAGGGTAAGTTCTGTTGTGATTATTGTGGGGTGGTTTATATCTTAGGTTGCTGCTGTAAGATGGTTAAATGGTATGTGGTGCAAACCAAAATAAAGGTGAAGATGCATGTCATGGAGCATTTGGGTGATATAAGGAACCCAGATTTTAAAAGTCCAGTGGTAGAGCACTTTCATATAGTTCATTCAGGTTCTGATGCTATTTTTTTCTTTTCTGCCTTAGCTCAACCACCAGTATTTTGGGGAGGGGGTGATTTCGCGAGAAAATTGAATTTGTTTGAAAGAAAGATGATTTTGAATTACAAGACTCTCTACCCAAAGGAGCTCAATTTTTTGCAAGTTAATCTTAATTATTAAAGTTGTATGAACCAATTTTCTCTGCTTTTTTCAGATATTTGGATATAATTATTTATTGATGTACTTATTTATGCTTGAATTAGGGTTATATTATATAGTTATATGTATAAGTATGTTTTTTATGTATGTGTAATTATTATTTTTGGAGAGGTATGTTAACTGTTTGATTAATATTTGATCAAGGAGAGGTCTACCTGTAATTAAATGGTGAAGGGTGCATTCTTTTTTTATCCTTTGAAGGTGAAAGGCTGAGGTACAAGATGAGATATTGATATAACATGTAACTCTGCTTGGTTCCATTTTTGGTGTTTATAAGTTTCAGTTATTCCTGGTAAGACAACACTGAACATTCACATGGATAGGGAGCCTGTTCCAGAGAAGGAGTTGTCTCTGGGATATATACTTGTCTCTCCAGCAGGTCCTATGTATATCATAGGCATGGTTTATGTCTTTAGAATGGATAATTAGGATGCAGTTTGTTTTACAAATATACAGAAGATCCATCAGGGAGGGGGTCTAATAATGTCTTGTATGTCAGGCAGAGATCTTCCCTCAACAGCCTGTAGAAGACAGAATACAGGGAGAGAGCTTTGAAGCAGTCTGCATAGGACATGTTATTTACACCTTGTGTTCTGTCTCCTGTAGGCTGCTACATACCTGTCTCTCCAGCAGCTCCTATTTATTTCACAGGAAAGGTTTAAATCTTTAGAACAAGTAATTCATTGACCTGCATCATTATCACAATCTTTCTTTTTCTCTTCTATCACTGATAAGAAGCTATTACTTTTACATAGTTGGCATGACAGTGCATTTAAATATGTTACCAGCAACTTACATGAATGCATCAGTGCTTGGTAGACTGGTCTAGATGTAGTTGCTATGTCTCATCTCTGATCCCCCTTGCACAGATGCGACCTGTCATTGTTCTATCTCTATCTTCCTCTCAGATGTGAAAAAATCAACTTGTATGCTCTCAGTTAATTGATGTTTAGCCTCACTAAATCATGCACTGGCTACTCTTAAATGAGTAATCTTAACTGTGCACTGTTATATTTAATATTCAAGTACTAAGTCTGCTAGAAATACAACTACTTGCAAAGTTATTTACTTCTTTCAATATCATACTTTCATTTATTTTCACTGAACTGCTTGCTAGTTATCATTTAAATACTAATCATGGTATTTCTTGTAAAAACATCACAGAGCACATTCTTCAGACATTTCCTGATTAGTTGCCTGCACCTTTGAATATACTGCCTCCAAATACTGGCAGTTTTTGATTAAAAAAAACATCTAATACCTTTACAAATGCAATGTGTGGCCTTTTCAAACAATATACTATTTCTTGTTTTTCATTTTCTAGCATGCTTGCATAGAGAAAAAGTATTTTATCTGTATCATAAATTAAGAACATTTGTCTATAGTTCTACCTGTATAAAACAGGTGAATCACTAAATTGTAATACACATATAATTTGATCAGTCCACGTCTCCAAACCATACCTCTCAATTGTCCAGATTTTCACAGAAAGTCCAGATATTTGCCTCATATTTTTGGTCTGTTTCTCCTAAAATTGTGTTTTTCTGGCAAATAACTGGCAAATCATTGAGAATTCAAGTGAGAACATAATGGCAGACATTTGGGCTTCGGACTTCATATCCTTCAGAACATTCATGATAATGCAAAACCTGAAATTCTATCATCTTTCTAAGTTTGTGAGAGCAATATTTAAAAAGTGTCCCTATTTTTCATCTGTTGTCCCCCATTTTTTTTGGCTTTGTCCAGCTCTAAGAAGTTGAGAGGTATGCTCCTAGAAGTCCAAGATCACAACATGTTACTGCTGATATCCAGCCTTTATGTTGTTGCAATATATACCTGGATATATTACAGTAAAAAAGTACTTTGTTTAATATCACTAGCATAAACAACAGTCACTGATCAGATTCTCATCTCACGTTTAAAATACTTCTGCACAAGCTCGTTTAAAATACAGCATGCAGTTTACTACAAGGTATTTATTATTCTTTAATGGTGCATAATTTTACTAAGAAGAAAAACTTACATCTTCAGCCCCCCCGCTGTTCTTTTAAACATTGATGACATTAGTGAAAATTGTGCATACCAATTTAACATAATTAAATTCTAATCTGTATTAACTAGCTTTTCTTGCAGTAGCAGAATTCTCATGTCCAAATTTATTTTCTAGAAATTACACTTTGCAATTCTTCCATTTGTTTACTACTTTCACATTACCAAAAATAGTCTGTGGTTCAAGTCTAAGGTACTCCTGAATTCTCTAGTCAGCAGTTGTGCTTTTTATATCTCTCAGTCATTTTTCCTTTGGAACAATGGATAAGGTTTAACTGGCAAATTCTCTCTATGATCTTTGCAATTTTCAGAGGAATATGAAACAGAGACCTGTTCAGCTTACGGGTTCACTTTTTACTGGGTAATCTTTTTATTTCTTTCTTGGCTTGTTCTAAATTCAAAAGTGCCATTCATCCTTCAGGAAAAAAAATATTCTAAAGGCAGCTAGATATTGCAACTTAAATCACACACTTGACTCTTGACATCTCCTGACTGCAGGGATAAACTTGCTTAACTTCTGACTGGTACACAGAGAGAATACCCACTTTCCACTCTAGTGCCACCACTTGCTAGTACTTTTCTCATCTGCCATAATTTGCTTTAGGAACAAGTCTTTCTAGTGGTATGTCAGTATCTTTACCACTATAGCTCGTGTCATCTTTCAGATTGGAGCATACACATGGTGTGCCTTTTCAATTATCAAATCCAGCAGTAGAATACCAGTCTGATTGATTATTTGTACTTTTATAAAATGAATGTAGTCGATTCCTTCCAGTTTCTCATGTTTCTTTGTGTGATCTGACTACTAACTGTATTATTTTTTAAACAGTTCTTCTTCAGAAGCCTTATATTTATACAGAATTTCCTTCATTTCAACCCACTGAATATGGAGCTTCTCAAGAAGTTTTCAAAAACAAGTACAAGTTAGAAGACATAGCACAGCAGGTTAATCCAGAAGTATTCAGTTGAATGTCTGAAGGGAATGCAATTGTCACATTTTCTAGTACTTTAGCAGTAGAAGCACAGACCATACACTCCTTCAAATACCTGAAACATGGCAGAATGTGGAGAAAACAAACTAGATATTCAGACCGTGGCAAGGAATGTATGTTGATAAATTGCAGCCTTGGAATGTGTTGATCATGATTGTAATAATAGAGCATTTGGTTTTATATATAAAAGATCACAGTAACAATATAAAATAAGCAGTTATAATATGTCAATTCTAAAAGCAAAACAAAGACAAGTGATAACTGTATATGTTGATATTGTAAAATAATATCAAAACATTGTGGTTAGAAGTTCAGCCTGAGCAATATAGTAGTATGTATTAAGTGTTTCCTTATTTTTAATGCTGCTTCATGGATTAAAAGTATGAATGGTTTACCTTTGACAAAGATGATATAATGCTTAAGTGTTAAGTAAATTACTCCTCTGGCATATGCATTAGTTTAGAAATGTTAGTCATGTGGTCCAAAATGTTTTGTAGTTGAATAGTATTAAATACAAGGTGTTGCTTGGTCAGTGTGTTTTTCTTTCATCTGCTGTGATATATAAAATGTTTCAAACAAATTATTTTTTATTATCTGTAACTTATTTTATAAAAGTGCACGACAGCCTAACAGAATCATTCCAAGGAGGTAAGAAATGACTGGGAAGAGAGAATGGAAATTCAGTTTAGAGAAGAATAATGTGAGGATATCTGAATAGCTTCCAAGTAAGCAACAAAGTCCAGAAGGATTTTTCCATGGAACTATTTGGTATTTTCACTCCCCAAGCACAGTTTGTAGAATGTTTTTTCTCAGGTAAATAGCAAATGCTGGAAGTATGATAGGAAATGAGAGGTAATTACAAAAATATTGTTTGAGGAATGTAATATGTGGCATATTTTAAAAATTCCTTACCAAGTAATTTTTTAGAAATGTTGGTAGAGCAAATGATTCTAACTAAGGAAATCATTCTTTAAAGCTTGGATATAGAGTCTGGGACAGTAAGGCCTTTCTGTGTTTTATGCTATTGGCTGCCAGAAAAGGGATTACTAGAAAATGGAAACAGTTTTTTATTTATTGTTTTCTTTAATGAGCAGGTTAGTCCCAGTAGGCTAGTAGCCTCATTTCAGAGGAAACCCTGTCTAAACTGTAATTTAAATAATAAATATTGTACAGTTGAGAAAAGAACTGGAGATGAGATCTTTAGAAAAGGGAATGAGGAAATTACCTAGAAATAAATGGAATTTGCAGGCACAATATACTATGCAAAATAACATTCAGGAGGAGGAGTGATGTTAAACGATAGGCAGGTATTGAATTATTTATGTAATGGAGTGAATGAAATGATAGGCAGGAATTGAAATATTTATGTAATGGAGTGAATGTAAATTGTTAAAAAAACATGTATACCATCTGAAAATAATCAAAATGCTACTATGGATTTTTTTCTCTTAATGTATTTGTAGTCATGTCATTCCTTATAATTTGGTCATTCAATAAATATGTTTAACAAGTGCTAGGCAAAGCAGTTTGTTGCCAGTTAAAAGCTTTTATTCATGTGGATTTTAACTCAGCATCTACCAGTTTCAATCACTTTGAGTACATTTCAAATGTCTATCAGGAAGAATCTGACATAATTCTGGAATATTGAAAAACTCTTATGTAACACATCATTATTAATATAACAACTCTTAGTATGTCACAAACAACAAAGTATATGTATCACAGTTACGATACTATCATTAACAACAATAACAGTAAGGAACACATTTTTTTTAGTTATTGAAAAATAAGAGTCCTTATTTCTGTGCTTCACCTTGAACAATTTTGGTGGACTGGAGCATTTCAAGATGGCTGCACACTGATCAATGGGTTGATATTATATCTTCCAATGTGAAAACAGAAACCATTCAAAAAAGGCCAGTGTAACTGTCTGAGTAAGGTTCAGTCATTGACTATTAATTAT
The DNA here is from genome assembly GCF_019279795.1 of Protopterus annectens. NCBI lineage: Eukaryota > Metazoa > Chordata > Ceratodontiformes > Protopteridae > Protopterus > Protopterus annectens. The sequence continues at coordinate 882,136,706 of NC_056735.1, read as the reverse complement.
ACTGCCTGGACACCAGCAAAGAAAAAAATTAGAGAACCTGAGGTGAAATCAACCAGAAATGGTGAAGAATCAAAAAAAAACTCTTACTAAGGATAATCCTGCAGCAGGTCAGGAATTATCAGTTCACGTTTCAGCTTTGATATGTGAGATAGCTTCCAGTAATTTAGAGCAAAAAATAAATTATATCCACTCATGGGTATTTAAAATAAATGAAACACTGAATCAATATATCAACTTAAATAACACAAAACTGGAAAAAAATAGAAGAAACTTTAAGTAGCCTTTCAGACATGCATATTAAACTGCAAAAATCAGAAGCTGAAATGAATAAAAGGCTTGCTGAGTATGAAGATTCTCAAAAAGAGCTGTTTCAAACAATATTAGAGTTAGAAGACAGAGCATGCTGAGAACACCTGATATTTTCTGCTGTACCAGCGAAACTGAAAGGAACAGACAATATTACTTTTATGAAAGTGCAAATAAGAAACTGGACTGGTGTTCTGCACTAGGATTTATTAATTGAGATGGTAGATTGAATGTATGTTCCATGCCTGGTCATGGGAAAGCAGCCAAATCCTTTGTTAGTAAAGATGCAATCATACCAGCAGAAAGAGTTAATCCTGAAAAAATTCTGGAAGAAAATAAAAGTATTAAAAACTAAAGACAACAGAGTGTTTATAACAAATGATTATTCACTGTACACCACTCAGAAAAGAAGCTAATTCATCCCAGCAGTCAGGGAATGTTGAGAGGCAGATGTGAAATTCAAGCTGCTGTATCCAGCTGTTTCCAGAATCATTTTTCCTGGAGGATCAAATACATGCTTTGTTGCAAGACAGGCTAAGGAGGAAATAAAAAATATATCCAACAAAGAGTGAGCCAGCAAGCAGACTGACAACAAAGCTCACAGAGAGCCCTTCCAGAGAAACCTTTTGCAGTATTCCAAAGGAATATGCTTGAGAAACATAAAAAGCTCAGAAGTTGAGTAGAAGAATTAAACTTGAAGAAAAACCCTGGACTTGAACCAGAAACTGGTCATGGGAGATTGGGACAACCATGAAGAAGACCAGTAATACTGAATTAGTAAATATATGGAAGATTATACAGCATCGATCACACATTTTGAAATATGGCTTTGCAAAAATAAGTGGCTGAGAAGGACTGGAATGTTGTTGCTTTGTCAACCTTGAGAGTGGACAGTAAAGAATACACCCCACTTTATACCATTAATATTTGGAAGAACTAAAGGGAAAACTGTAAGCAAACAATTTTGTTCTTATTTGTATTTGTATAAAACATTTAATTTCATGTTATACTGTAAAGCAGTTTTGTATAGTGTGAAGTCAATGGGGTAAGATAAGACAAGAGGAGATGAAATAAAAATGTTTTATTTTTATTTGACATTTGTTAACTGGGTTAGTCCAACTAAGCCAATAGCCTTTTTCAGTGGAGACCCGAGGAGAAAAGCTCTAGACAATTTACAATCATGTAACAGATAAGACAAGTACATAGTGTTCTAGTGTGCAAGCACATAACATAAAGATATAAGATACAGTTCATGGCACAGAAGTCTGTAATACAAAGAAAATACCATTACAGAAATGTACAATATATAAAAGGTGCACTCAGTATTTAAAACATAAGAGACATAGAATTATAATAACTTTTGTGCTTTTAATACAGGAGGGTAAAAAATGAAATTACATGACAGAGAGAAAAAAGACAGAAAAGAGGTGATAGGTCAAAACAGAATAGAAGATGAGTAAGTGTAATACTTGTCATGTGGGGGCTTAGCATGGGCAGGGCCAAGTCTTTTGTAGATACTGTTTTAGTTCTCATTTAAACAGGTGCTTTTGGGAAATGTTTCTTGTATTGAGGGGGAGTATGTTCCAGACATCTGCAACTGATTACTTATAAAGGGACTTTCCATTTTTTTTAGGTTTGTAGATATCAAGTAGGTGTTTGTCAGTTGTGCAAAGGTGTCAGAGGGGGGTGTAGTAAGATACTAGGTTGGAGAGAGAGGGGCAGGAAGAGAGATTATTCAGAATGGAGTGAGTGATATGTAATTGAGGAAGTGGTAGTTGGTGAGAGAATTCAGGCCATTGAAGTGTCTTAAGAGCGAGATAGTGATGGGAATTGTAAGGAAGATTAGTGGCAAGTCTGGCTATTTTATTGTATGTTTGTTCAAGTTTAAACAGTAGTGTAGATTGAATATTAGTAAGGATAGGGGCAGCATAGAGTAGACGTGTCTATATCACATTATCAGATGATGAGAAGAGCGAATGCTCTTTCATCAAACCGATAATGTCGAAACCACAAAAATGCAAACACACGGATTTGCTGCTCCACAAAAAAAGTGGAGGAAATGGCAAAGTCCTGAAGACAGCACACCGATTTTTTTTCCCCTGGAAAAAAATCGATATTCCATGACTTTGCTATTTTCTCCTTTTGACATTATCAGATCAATGAAAGAGCATTCGCTCTTTTCATTGTCCAGTAATACAATATAGAGCCAAGTAGACAAGGTAAGAGGAGTGACTAAGCTAGAGAAAGTTTGGAGGTAGGTGTAAGGAATTTTCGATTTCTATAAAGTAGACAAAGTTTCTGGTGTATTTTTTTATATACATTGTTGGATGTGTATGTCAAATTTTAGCTCATTGTCAATAATGGAGCCAAGTAGTTTGGTATGAGGTTCAGGTTTAATGATGGTATTGTTGAGGAAGGTGATGGTAAAGGAGGATTTGTGTTGGGCTAGTGTTCTAGGAAAGAAGAGGAGTTTTGTTTTTTAGGGTTTAGTACTAATTGATTGTCTAAGAGCCATGTTTCAACAGATAAGAAGGTGTCCTTAGTGCATGCTAAGAGATTAGGAACATTTTGGGCAGTGGTGATAAATGGTGACTCATGAGCATATTGAAGTAGTGTTGAGAGCTTATAAGCAGAATGTAGTTTGTTAGTGAAAATGTTGAACAAGAGCGGGCCCAAGATAGATCTTTGAGGAATCCCTGTGTTAACAGGAAGGAAGACAGTTTGCCAGTGAACAGATTGTTGCCTATTGGAGTGGTAACTGGAAAACCAGTCTACAGAAGAGCTAGAGAGATGGAGGCCAGAGAGTTTAGTTAGAAGTTTAGACTGATAGAAAGTATCAAAGGCCTTAGAGAGATTAAGGAATAAGCAGGAAATTAGCATGTTGTTACGGGCCTCAGCTACTGTTTGGGTGAAGGAAAGTAGAGCAGTGGATGCGCTGTAGTGGGGCCTAAAACCATGTTGGGTGGAAGTTAGCACATTGTTTTCAAGCAGGTGTATGAATAACTAGCTTTGAATGCCCTTTCCAGAATTTTGTAGATAGGGGACAGGATAGCTATAGTCCTGTAGTTAGAAGGGTTGGTAGAGTTTCCGCCCTTGTGTAGTGGGATTGTGAAGAAAGATTTCCATATATCTGGGACACAAGCTTCTGTAATGGATTGACTTATGAGTATAGAGACAGGGTTGGCAGTGTATTTTGCAGAAATTTTAAGAAAGTAGGAAGGCAATTTATCAGCGGAGGGGGAGCAAGGTCTGAGTTTGGTCAGGAAAGATTTGATGAAGATGATGGGCACTGGTTTAAATGAGAAGGAATTGGAAGATGTGTTAGGGGATGAAGGAGGGGTAGAGGAAGTATTGCTGTTTTCAGTAAATTTTGGGATTGTTTCTATGAAAAAGTTGTTAAGGAGAGTGGCTGTTTCAGTAGCTATATTATGTGGGAAGGGGTTGGGAGTGGTAGGGTTGCCAGGATAAAGAAGATTATTAATAGATGGCCAGAATTTTTTTTTTGTAGGCTAGATTGGATGGAGCTGAAAAGTTTTTTTAACATTGTTGACTAGATTTTTTGGCAGGTTTCTAAGCTCTTGGTATCTTTGAAGCAGGAGAGGGGATTTGTTTTTGACCTAGGCTTTCCATTCATAGTCTCTTTTATGCATAATGGAGTGGGTATATTTTGTGATCCAAGGAGCAAAGTTAGATTTTATTCTGATTTTTCTGGTAGATGCCAGTGTATTAAGTATGCCCAGAAATATGTTATTGAAAGATTTAACAGCCTCGTTGAGAGGGAGCTGATGTAGGAAGGATCAGTTTATGCCAGACAATTTAGAGATAAAAGTATCTGGATTGAATTGGGTAAGTTTGCGACATTCCCTATAGAGGTGGTCTTTAGGTGGATGTTGGGAAAATCTGTGGATATAGGTACGGGAATGGTCACTTAAAGAGTTAGGAATTGTCCCAGGATTATGATAAAGGTTAGGATCTGAGGTAAGAATCCAGTCTAGGGTGGATCCAGAAATGAAGTTTTTATAACTCCAAGTAGGGGAGGAGATGAGTTGGTGGAAGCTGTGAAGACTGAGACCAAGATGCATGTTGATGTATAATTAATCTTCAGGGATGTCTCCAGGAACAGATGGTCTTCCTGTGAAAGTCTGGAAGTTAGGAGGGAAGAATGTGCTAAAGATATGAAAGATTTTGTTTAATAGCATTTTAAAATGGGGGTGGAGGAATACCAGCATCCTGGCAGAAGGCTGTGATAAAGATCTGCTAGACCCAGCTTCATATATATATATATATATATATATATATATATATATATATATATATATATATATATATATATATATATATCTATATACCAATTTCAATTTTAAACCATTATTGTAAAGTGTTTATATCTAGCTAAAAGAGGAAAATAATAGTCTGAAACTCAAATGCATACGTATACCATTATTTGGTAACTTCAAGCTCCAATGACTGAGTAACAAGCCAAACGTTTTATGAGTAAGGGAGCCAAAAATAAAGCCAATACCTTGATATTTTTAAGTGTTATATTTTGGATGTAAAATGCTTCCTCCAAGACCATTAACGTATACTACAGTATCATTGAAGCATTAAGTGGAAGAACTACTTTACATCAAAAATATATAAAAAAAGAATAATATAGTACTTAAAAAAAATAAGTATAACACAAAAATTTTACAGAGAACCCATTCTCCAGCCTAATTTTCAGTTCTACTCTCTCCCCGTCTATTCATCAGCTGACATGTATTCCACAAGGGCAATTGAGCAGTGGGAACTGTTTCAAAGTGACAATTTTTAGAAAAGATGCAGTATAGATGCAAAATATCAAACTTCTGTATAAAACTCTTCTTTTTAGCAAAGATGTAAAATAAAAAAAGCTGCTTGAAATGTGTATTTGCTGTTTCCAGTAAATATTTTAACAAGTAAAATATATTACACTGCATAAAAAATGTTTTTGTAAAATGTATTAGAGTTTTGGATTTCAAGCAGAACAGTCCTTTTTTTTTCTTCCTCTAAGCCTGGTACTTGTTTTAAAGGCTGTCATCAGCAGACAGCACATTATATAGAAAGGAATGACTGTACAAGTAGAGAGGTTGCATTTCGACTGTGAACCAAACAGGAAATATTTAACACTGAACTTTTTTAAGTTCAGAGTATAACTGTTGAACAGTAGTTAGTCTTTCCTTACTTTTAGATTGTATAGTAGATGGAGTGAGAGTTCATGTCTGGCATTTGCTTCCTGTAAGTCTTTTACAATTGCTAAATACTCTTAAAAATCAGAGGTAGACATAAATCTATTAGCTAATGGGAGTGACAAGACCATGTAGCTGATGACTATTGTTTTTCTAATTGCCATCTACCTATTCAAAACCTATTATTTTCTATTTCATTGCATGTGTATAGCTACCTGCATGTTTCATTTTCAAAGTACATTGCTTAATTTTACATTTTTCCAGTACATGGATTTATTTTTAAATGGCAAAAGATTGTGGTGGTACAGTGTTAGTGGCTAAATAACTATTGTCCTCTGCCATTCAAATAGTGACTGATTTATCCATAGATATCAAGCAATTGAATTATGATTAGTTTATTTTAAGAATGGACAGTAATTGTGCTCTTGAGGTGTTATACTGCTCTAGCTGGTGGCAGCATGTTACCATGCAGACAAGAGAAGGGAGAAGGGGTACTGTGTCTATTTGTGAGTAAATATGTATGTGTGCATATGTCTGTATGTGTGTGTTTGTATGTGGGAATGCAGGTGTGTGTGTGTGTGTGTGTGTGTGTGTGTGTGTGTGTGTGTGTGTGTGTGTGTGTGGCTGTTTATGTAAAATTATCTTGGAGTACTTTCAGTTTTGCTGGCAAGACAGCACTGAATATTCACATGGATAGGGAGCCTGTTCCAGAGAAGGAATAGTCTCTGGGATACATACTTGTCTCTCCAGCAGGTCCTATTTATATCACAGGCAAGGTTTAAATCTTTTGAACTGGTAATTCATTGACCTGCTTCATTATCTCAGTCTTTGTTTTCCTCATCTATCACTGATAAGAAGCTATTACTTTTACATACTTAGGATAACAGTTCACTTAAATATGTTTCAAGCTTGCAACTTACATGAATGCACACTTAAATGTTTCTAACTTGCAACTTACATGAATGCATCAGTGCTTGGCAGACTGGTCTTGATGAAGTTGCAGTGTCTCATCTCTGATCTCCCTTGCACAGATACCACCTGACTCTGTCCTATCTCTAGCTCCCTCCCAGATGTGAAAAAAATCAACTTGCATGCTCTCAGTTAATTGATGTTTAGCATTTCTAAATCATGCACTGGCTACTCTTAAATGACTAATCTTAATTGAGCACTGCTATATTTAATATTCAAGTACTAAGTCTACTAGAAATACAAATACTTGCAAAGGTATTTACTTCTTTCAGTATCAAACTGTAATTTATTTTCACTGAATTGCTTTCTAAGTATAATTTAAGTACTAATCATGGTATTTCTTATACAAACATCACAGAGCACATTCTTCAGGCACTTCCTGATTAGTTAGTTGCCTGCACCTTTTAATATACTGTCTCCTAGTGCTGACAGGTTTTGATGAAAAAAAAAACATCTAATACCTTTACAAATGCAAAGTGTGGCCTTTTTCAAATACTATACTTTTTCTTGCTTTCCATTTTCTAGCATGTTTTCTTAGAAAAAAAGTATTTTGTCTGTAGCATAAATTAAGAACATTTGACTACACTTCCACCTGTATAAAACAGGGAAATTATTACATTTTAATTCTCATATAATATGATCAGCCCACATCTCTCAACCATACCTCTCAACTGTCCAGATTTTCACAGAATGTCCAAATTTTTGTGTCAGATTTTTGGTCTGTTTCTCCTGCAAATGTGTTTTTCTGGAAAACCACTGGCAAATCATTGAGGACTAAAGTCAGAAACTAATGGCAGGTATGTGTGTTTTAGACTTCATATCCTTCAGAAAATTCATGCAAAACCTATTATTCTATCAACATTCTAAGTTTGTAAGAGCAATATTAAAAAGTATCCCTATTTTTTGGCCTTTGTCCCCCCATTTTTGGCTTTGTAGATTTCTTGATCTAATAGGTTGAGAGGTATACTCCCAACAGTCCTGGATTACAACATGTTACTGCTGATATCCAGCCTTTATTTTGTTGTGATATATACCTGGATACAGTACAGTTAAAAAAGTACTTTGTTTAATATCACTTGCATAAACAACAGTCACTGATCAGATTCTCATCTCATATTTAAAATACCTCTGGCAACCTAATGTAAAATACAGCATGCAGCTCTCTACAATGTATTTATTATTCTTTATTGGTGCATCATTTTACTAAGAATAAAAACCCACTTACATCTACAGTTCCCCCAGTGTTCTTCTAAACATCAATGACATTAATGAGAATTGTGCTTTAGAGTCTTTTCAACACTTTAACACAATTCAATTTTAATCTTTATTAACCATCTTTTCTTGCAGAAGCAGAATTCTCATGACCAAATTTATTTTCTAGAAATGACACTTTGCAATTCTTCCATTTGTTTACTACTTTCACGTTACAAAAATTGGTCTGTGGTTCAACTCTACGGTACTCCTGAATTCTCTAGTCAGTGGTTGTACTTTTTTTATGTCTCTCAGTCATTTTCCTTTGAAACAATGGATATGATTTCATTGGCAAATTCTTTCTGTTATCTTTGCAATTTTCAGAAGTATGTGAAACAGAGTCGTGTTCAGCTTACTGGTTCAGTATTTACTGGATAATCTTTTTATTTTTTTGTTTGCCTGTTCTGCATTCAAAAGTGTTGTTCATCCTTCAGGAAAAAAAATATTCTAAAAACAGCTGGATATTGCAACTTGAATCACACATTTGACATTTGGCATCTCTTGACTGCAGGGATAAACTTGCTTCTTCTGCCTGGCACACAGAGAATAATCAATTTCCACTCAAGTGCCACCAATTGTTAATACTTTCCCATCTTCCACAATTTACTTTAGGAACAAATCTTTCTGCTGGTATGGCAGTATCTTTAGTACTACAGGTCTTGTCATCTTTCAGGTTTGGAGCATACAAATGGTATGTCTTTTCAATTAACAAATCAATATACCAGTCTGACAACCTAACAAATTAGAATACCACTCTGATTGCTTATTTGTACTTTTGTAAAATGAATGTAGTCTATTATTTCCAGTTTCACATGTTTCTTTGTGTGGTCTGTCTTCTAACTGTATTATTTATGAAACAGTTCTTCAGAAGCCTTATATTTATCCAGAATTTAATTCATTTCAACCCAATGAATATGAAGCTTCTCAAGAAGAAGTTTTCAAAAACTAGTACAAGTTAGAAGACATAGCACAGCAGGTTAATCCAGAAGTATTCAGTTGAATGGAACATAACTGTCACATTTCCTAGTACTTCAGCAGTAAAATCACAGACCATGCACTCCTTCAAATACTTGAAACATGGCAGAATGTGGAGAAAACAAAGTAGATATTCAGGCAGTGGCAAGGAATGAATGTTGATAAATTGCAGCCTTGAAATGTGTTGATAAAACTTGTAGTAATAGTGTTTTGCTTTTACATATAAAAGATCAAAGTAACAATATAAAATAAGCAGTTCTTTTCTAAATGCCAAACAAAGAAAAGTGATTGTGTATATTCATATTGTAAAATAATATCAAAGCAGTGGTTAGAAATTAGTCTGAGCCATAAGTAGTATGTACTAAGCGTTTCCTTATTTTTTTATGCTGCTTCATAGATTAAAAGTAGGGATGATTTACCTTTAAAAAAGATGATATAATGCTTAAGTGCATAGTGTTAAGTAAGTGACACCTCTGGCATATGCATTAGTTAAAAAACGTTAATCATGTGTTCCAAAATCTGTTGTAGCCGAATAGTATAAAATACAAGGTGGTGCTTGGTTGGTGTATTTTTCTTTCAGCTGTTTTTATATATAAAATCTTTCAAGCAAATTATGCTTTATCACCTGTAACTTCTTTTATAAAAGTGCACAAAAGCCTAAAAGAATCAATCAGAGGAGGTATGAAAATATTAGGAAGAAAGAATGGGAAGGCAATTTCAAGAAGAATAGTGTGAGGACATCTGAATGGCTTTCAAATATGCAGCAAAGGCTAGGAGGATGTTTCCGTGGAACTATTTGCATAGGTATTTTCATGCCCTAAGCACAGTTCAGAGAATTTTTTTCTCAAGTGAATAACAAATGTTGGAAGTATGATGGAAAAAAAGAGGTAATTACAAATATATTTTTTGAAGAATGCAATGAGTTGGCAGATTTAAGATATTCCCTACTGAGTACTTTGTTACAAATGTTGGTGAAGCAAATGATTGTAACTAAGGAAATCATTCTTTAAAGCTTGGATACAGAATCTGAGACTGTAAGGCTTTACTGTGTTTAATGCTATTGGCTGACAAAAAGAAAGGGATGACTAGAAAATGAAAACAGATGTTTTTATTTATTTTTCCGTTAATTATCAGGTTAATCCCACTAGGCTAGTAGCCTCTTTTCAGAGGAAACCCTGTCTAAACTAGCTATAATTTATAGGTTCATAGGTGTTTACTAGGCTAACGACCACAAGGGCCATTTTAAGCCTAGCCATGCATCCCAAATCTTTGACCAGTTTTGATACCCTTGATAAGTGTAAACATGGGCCTGGGAGATGAACCATTTACAGGTTACCTCTGTCCATCTGAGACATTGGTGCCAAACCAGGGATGACTTTCCGGTTTCTCACCCAATTGTCCAAGTTGCACTTGAATTGGGTTAGGGAGGAACTCTGCTTCACATGGATGGGGAGTCTATGCCATAGTCGGGGTAGTCTCTGGGATACATACCTATCTCTCCAGCAGGTCCTATTTATATCACAGGCAAGGTTTAAGTCTTTAGAATGGATAATTCTGGTACTGTTTGGTTTGTGGATGTGCAGGAGGTCCATCAGAGTGGGGTCTTACAATGCCCTGTATGCCAGGCATAAATATCCCCTCAAAAGCCTGTAGGAGACAGAATACAGAGATAGAGCCTTGAGGTGGTCTCCATAGGACATATTACTTATGCCCTGTATTCTTTTAGTGAGGAACCTCTGTGGACATTCCACTTGTTGGAGCTACCTGGTTAGGTACATACCAAAGGGGTCATTGTACTCAATGATAGGTCTGATGAATGCCAAATACAGTGGAACAATGACTTCCTTGGACTTGTTTATAAGTTGTGCAACATAGAATGATTTTCTCAGCACTGTAGACACTGTAGACACGTGATGATCAAAGGCTAGATTACTATCTACATGTGTCCCTAATTCCCTGACTACTGGGTCAACTCTAAGGGGTGTGTGGTCAATACGATAGCTATCATGGATGGATGACTTCCCAAAAGGTACTATTATGCATTTCTTGCCATTTAGTTTTAGTCCGTGGCTCTGACACCAGTTGTTTGTCTGTATCAGCCCTGGAGAACATTTGTGTCAGTGTAAGATTCAACGACAGCTCCTAATTTACAATCATCTGCAAATTTAGTCAGCCAGAGACCAATGACATTGGCCTTGACTTCTGAGAAGTAAATGCCAAAAAGGAGCTCTTCAAGGACTGATCCCTGAAGACTTCACTTGTGAATGACCTCTTTGTAGAGGTAGACTCCCCAATTCTAACTTCCTGGAGCCTGTCTGTGAGCCAGTTGGCCATCTACTGGGTGACATATGGGTTTTTACCTATCCTCTTGAGTTTGTCAACAATACCCGAGTGGGGTATTGTGTCAAATGCCTTGGCCAGGTCAAGGTAGGCAGTGTAAGTGACTTTGCCATCATCCATTGCTTTGATGACCTTCTCGAAGAAGTCCATCAGGTTGAGTAGGCATGCTCTGCCCTTGACAAAACCAAACTGGGTTGAGTCCAGTGTCTGGAGGTTTACCATATCTCTATTGATCATCTCCATGATAATTCTTTCCATGACTTTACATATAAGACTAGTGAGACTTATGGATCTGTAGTTTCCAGGGTCTGTAGATGGCCCACCTTTGCCCAGAGGGATGATTGTTGCCTTTCTCCATTCATGAGGCACAAAGCCTTTTTGGAGGCTACATTAAAATAGTAATTCCAGATGCCCCAATAGGAAGGCTTTTGGTTAAAGAACAAGTAGACAGGAGGGAGATATGTGGTAGAAAGTGGAAGGGGGGGGTAAGAGGTGATGTACTAGAGAGCTGTGTAGACCAAGTCTGAGGAATAGAAACAGTATTAAATACAAATTCAGTTACACACACATCCACTGTAGTAGGGCAAGGCTCCTGGATGGTAGGTTCAGGCTTCCAGAGGGTGGGAGAGCTATTCCCTTGGATTAAGTTTTACTTGGGATACTCTTAATCTGGCAGGACCACAGATGAAGAAGGAGTCAGGACTGAGATAACTACCTAGTAAAAAGGGCAAAAAATAATGAAGGATAAGTTTAAGGCTCTTGTAACTGGTCAAAAACAATAACCTACAGTATAGTGATGATGACTTTCTTGCCTAAGAGTATTAAGGGGTAGAGTATAGTGTATACTATTAAAGTTATAGTCTACCAAGTTACATATACAGTTTTACTCAATAATTTAGGGAATTCATTGTTCAAGTATTATTCATTAAGGCATAGGCTAAATAACCTAGCTAATGTACTATATATGGCAGTTAGGAGTTCAGAGACAACCCCAGTGTATGTAGGAAATAAGAAAAATTTAGTATTGAGGTAGTGCCTAGTAACTTAAAAATTAAGTTTAATTCCAAAATTATACTAGGGAAAAAAATCCAAAGGTGAATTTGACAGTAACTAGAGGAGAAAAGCTTTCTGTGTTGGAGGGAAGCCTTCTAGCTTATCAGTGGGAGTGGTAAGCACTAAGTAACCTATCTACCACATAAGGAGTGGTTCTGGCTCAGAAAGTGTAGGTATTGGCCGTGTGGGCAGTTTTTCCATCTCTCTCAACTTTCTGATTTAAAAGGCCGCATTTGAACTTGTTTCCTCCCTTTCCTGTAACTAGTTTAGTCCAGATACAGATTCTTAGTTTTAGCACTTGAATTTGCTTATTCGTGATCAGCACTTGTTCAGAACTTGTAAGCACTAAATAACCTACTAATTATTACAGCACTCAACCTTCCTCATTACCTAGAGGAAAACAGTTTTGGTACTTACTTTCCTCACTTGCTTAGAGAAAAACAGCTCTTGTACTCACTTTCCTCCCTTATCTAGAGGAAAATAGTTTTTTATTCAGGCATGTCCAAGGGTCAGCTTCCAGTGTTCTCTCCTGTCTATCTGATGAATCGGGCATCTTGGGACAATGTAGAAATTGCCTCATGTACACAGACAACCCTCTCCTCCTACTACCCAATACTACAACCTGTGAGAGATGCACTTATATAGCCAAACTGGAGGTAAAGCTCTCTCCAATCAAGACTGAACTTAACAGTTAAGAGGAGAAGGTAAACACTTGCACCACACCACACTCATTACATAGTCTCACTAAATCTACACCACCAAAAGCCACACATAGAAACACAAAAACATTTGCAGAGGCTCTCAATAATAATCTGCTCAAGCAACAGAGACCTCCAAAGCAGAAATGCAAGCAACCTCCACCCCCCAACACATCCCAAATGACACATAGCCCACAGACGAAGTGTGCCACTCAACCACAGCCAATAAGGCAAAACAACGTACCCAATACACTAGTCATAGATGACTATAGTCAGGCACATTGATGTCCTACTCACCAGGCTAAACAAGGAGAAGGTTACTGTCAGCTGCCTGTCGGGTGCCAGGATCCGCCACATAACCCATGCACTTAGGTCACTCCACAACAAATACAAATATGACTCTGTCATTGTCCATGTTGGTGTGAATGGCCTGAGACGTACCTCCCTGGACTACATGAAATGAGACATGAAAGAGCTCTCTGATCTAGTAGCCGAGGCAGATATGACCCTAGCCCTGAGTAGCATTCTGCCATCACCCAGAATGATGCCGCAGTACAAGGACAAAATGATTGACTTCAACAATTGGCTAAGTTTCTGGTGCCATTCTCTAGGGATCCAGTATCTGTCTGCCTGGGATGACATGATCGACAGACCACGATGCTTTGCCAGAGATGGCCTGCACCTGTCACCGCTGGGATTCAGGATACTGGCTAAGGTTCTTGCCGTCCCTGTAGTGCCTTTTTTAGGCAAGGTTCAAATGACAAATTCACCACTGTAACAGGAACAGGCAAGCAAAAACCGAGGGTGATGCTACTCAATGCTAGAAGTCTAAATCTCAAAATGCACTCACTCGAGGCACTCCTTAAAATGGAGAACATCGATATCTGTGCACTGTCTGAGACCTAGTTCAAGGCTCCAGAGAGCACTCCTGCACTACCAGGCTATAACTCATACCACACTTTTTGGCCATGTAACTGGACCGGAACACCAAAGGTGGAGGTGTGTCCATATTCATTAAGGATATCCACACCTCCAGGCTAGTTGCACAGCATAATGCAGCCGAGGTTATCCAAGTGCAACTAATTCTGGGCAAAACTGCAATCCAAATTGTAGCTTGCTACAGATCACCCACCATGCCCCAGGATTCCCACTCCTCTTTTCTTGATGTAGTGGAAAATATTAGGGTTCGACCAAACACCCTAATAATGGGCGATTTCAACTACCCCACCATTAACCGGGAAAACTACTCATGTACCAACTCCTTCGCTCAACGCTTTTTGGAATTCATAAATTCCAATGCCCTGGATCAACTTATCCACACCCACACCAGGGGCAACAATATCCTAGATCTAGTCATTACCAGCATGAGTGACCGGTGTTCCACACCTGAAGTCAACGCCTCATTAGTCCGATCCGACAATAAGCTAATTACTCTAGATACCCACATCCTGCCCCCACCCCCCATTAAGGAAACCATGGTAAAACATTTCTCCAAAGCCAACTTCATGCTTCTTAAGACAGAAGTGGTGAACTTCATGACACCCATGCAGATGGACAATACAGTTACGAATTCTGAATCCTACACAATTGCACTTTATAAGCACTTACATGAGTGCATGGATCATGCTATCCCAAACAGAACCAAGACTCTATCCTCCAAAAAAAGGAAGCCAATCTGGTGGTTCCCTGCCATAAACAAACTGTACAACAGAAGGAAGAAACTGTTGCAAAAGAGAGTAAAATCCCATGAGTGGAGGAGCTCCCTGGTCAGCCTCAGTAAGAAGCTGTGATTCTTGATAAAATCCTCCAAAGCTAGTTATGAAAACAAAATCGCCACTGATTCTAAAGATAACCACAATGCATTCTATAGCTATGTCAAGAATCTCAATGGCAACACTCACATCTGCTCTGAGTTACAGCACAATGGCACTAAATATACAGACCCAACTGATATTGCCCAACATCCTGGCAGATAGGTTCAGTGCTAACTTTACCCCCCCTCTCACCCCCTAAAGAGCCCATCTCTATACCGGAAGAATGCAAAGTTCCTGTAATCACGGCTGCACAGGTAAAAACCACACTCTCCAAAGCCAAGAACACAGCATCCATGGGACCAGACAACATGCCAGGCTGCGTTCTACATGAACTACAGAACGAACTGGTACCCCACCTAATTACCATGTTCAATCATAGCTTCACCTCAGGCTTTATGCCTGCTGAATGGTGCACAGCGACAGTTATCCAACTCCACAAGGGGGGAGCCATCACGGACCCCGGGAACTACCGCCCCATTAGCCTGATGAGCCTGGTCTGCAAGGCCATGGAATGTATCATCATGGAACTTATAAACAAAGACATTGGTAATCTCCAAACTCTGGACCCCACCCAGTTCGGGTTTGTCTCTTAAACCTGATAGACTCCTTTGAAGCAGTCACCAGAGCTGTAGACAAGGGTAAGATGGTTCACACAGCCTATCTAGATCTTACCAAGGCTTTCGACACCATCCCCCACTATGGAATTATAGATAAACTCACTAAACTAGGTATAAATCCCTATCTCACAAGATGGCTTGCCAACTGGCTCACTGACAGAACCCACACAGTGAAAGTAGCAGACTCCAAATCCGACTTCAGACCAGTGACAAGTGGAGCACCACAGGGTTCAGTCCTGAGTCCTCTCCTGTTTGGTATCTACTTCTCTGAAGTACAGGCTAACACAGAAGGTCTTTGGCTAATGAAGTTCACAGATGACTGCAAACTAGGAGCCATAATCAAAACTCCTAACGATGTGGACATCCTACAAAAGGGCCTCACTGAGACAGATGCCTGGTGTCAAAGCCATGGCCTCAAGCTCAATGCCAAAAAGTGCATTGTCATCCCCTTTGGTAAAAACTCTGTACCCATGAACTACAACATAGGCGGTAGTATACTTAACACCAAAAGTGTAATAAGAGACCTTGGTACACAGGTGGACAGTAGTCTCTCCTTTGATAATCACAATGCCACAGTAGTCAGGAAATCCTTCTACATGGCACACCTCATCACAAAAGGTTTCTCATCCAGAAAAAAGAGGTCATTGTTCCCTTCTACTCATCACTCATTAGACCCATTATAGAGTACAATGCCCCTTTTAGTATGTACCTCACAAGCCAACTACAACAACTGGAAAGGCCGCAGAAATACCTCACAAAGAGGATTACTGGCCTCAAACAGATGCCCAACGCAGACCGTCTCAAAAAAACTCCAGCTTTACTTTGTCGCATATCGCCTAATCAGAGGTGATCACTGCCTAACATACAAAGCTATGTCAAACCCAGAGCTGTTGGACATGCTCCACTTAAAGAAATCCCAATCCCTCCGTGCTACACGCTCTAAGGACCTAAACCTTGTCACCACAATAAACAAAACATGCCGGAGGCATAGATTCCCGTCTCAGAGACTTCCCATACTCTGGAATAAACTACCTTTCTATATCAAACAAAGCTCCTCATTAGCACTCTTCAAGAAGAATCTTGATGATTGGATAGGAAAAAGGAAATACACCCCGAGGATCACCTCTGTGGCTCTGCTTGACAGTGGCACAGGAAAATAATTTTCTTGGGTGGCAAAAGCCAAGGTACCTTTTTGGCTGGGCTTGTATAGGCCCCAGGCCGATAGCCTAGTACCTACCTATGAACCTATGTAAGGCTAATTGTTTTCCCGTGGAACTCCACAGCCTGGTTGTATTGGAATTTGTAGGTCGAGTAAATATCGAAAAAGGTGAGGGAGGATTAGAGTGATTAAATGATGTTAAACACATCTCTAGTGTGGATAAATATCCCCATCTAGTGGATAATATCAGTAAATAGTCAAAATGCAGGGCGTAGGGGATTTTGGCCGAGGGCACTGTAGTATGACCAATTTACATGTCTGCTACAACTCAGTTCAGATGGCATATGAAGAAAATGATATCAGATAACCTATAACGCCTTAACGTATATATCCAAACTGGAAGCCACGCACTCTCCTGCCAAGGTCGGAATAGCTAGTCAAGAGGAGAAGGTCAGCACTTGCACCACACCACATAGAACACATAGCCCTCTGGAACACACACCAGCACTGCCTTCACATAAAAACACAAACCACACACCCACCTTTGCAGAGGCTTTCAATAAAAATCTACCCAAGCAGCAGAGACCTCCAAGGCAGAAATGCACTCGACCACCACAACACTAATCACGTGACACATAACTCTCCTAAACAGTGTGCCACTCAACCAAAGCCCCTAAGGCAAAACAGCATGCCCAACACACTAGTCATAGGTGACTTGATAGTGAGGCACACTGATATCCCACTCACTAGATTGAATAAGGAGAAAGTAAGAGTCAGCTGCCTGTCAGGTGCCCGGATGTGACACATAATGCATGCACTCAGGTGGCTCAACAACAGGTACAAATATGACTCCGTCATTGTACATGTGGGTGTGAATGACCTGAGATGTACCTCCCTGGACTACATGAAAAGAGACATGGAGGAACTCTCGGATTATGTAGCCCAGACAGGTATGACCCTAGCCCTGAGCAGCATCCTACCATAACCCAGAATGATACCACAGTATAAGCAGAAAATGATTGATTTCAACAATTGGATAAGTTTTTGGTGTCATTCTAAGGGGATCTAGTATCTGTCTGCCTCGGATGACATGATTGACAGACCTCGATGCTTTGACAGAGATTACCTGCATCTGTCACCCCTGGGCTTCCGGATACTGGCCAAGGCTGTTGCCACCCCTATAGTGCCTTTTTTAGGTGGTGTTCCAAAGACCAAATTACCACCATAAATGCTACAAACAAATACAATCTGAGGGTCATATTGCTCAATGCTAGAAGTCTAAATCTCAAAATGCACTGGCTTGAGGCACTCCTTAAAATGAAGAACATTGACATTTCTGCTGTAAAAGAGACCTGGTTCAAGGCACAGAAAACACCCCTGCACTACCAGGCTATAACTCATTCCACACCTTCCGGCCCCAGAACTTAGACTGAAGCTCCAAAGGCAGTAGTGTTTCCATATTCATAAAGCATGCACACACCTCCAGACTGGTAGCCCAACATAATGCATCAGAGATACTTCAGGTGCAGTTAACACTGGGTAAGATAGCGATTCAGGTCATAGCCTGCTATAGATCTCCAACCATCTCCCAAGACTCGCACTCCACGTTCCTAAGCACCCTGGAGAATATTAGGGTCCAACCTCACACTTTCTTACTAGGTGACTTCAACTACCCCTGCATTAACTGGGTAAACTACTCATGTACCAATACACTTGCCCGATGTTTCCTGGAGTTCATTAATTCTAATGCCCTGGACCAGCTCGTTCTTACCCCCACTAGAGATAGCAACATCCTTAACCTGGTCATTACTGACATGGGCGACCGTTGCTCTACACCAATAGTCAGCTTCTCTCTGGTTAGATCTGACCACAAACTAATCACCTTGGAAATCCACCCCCCCCCCCCCAGCAAAGGTAACCACCATGAAACACTTCTCCAAAGCTAACTTTGGGATCCTAAAAACAGAGGTGGCTAACTTCACGGCAGCCATGCAAATGGAGAATAGTTGCATGACTGCAGAATCATACATCAATGTACTGTACGAACACGTACACAAATGCATGGATCTCGCCATACCCAATAGAACCAAGACACTGTCCTCCAAAAAAAAAGAAGCCAATCTGGTAGTGCCCTGCCATAAACAAACTCTACAACAGAAGGAGGAAACTGATGTGGAATAAGGTGAAGTCCCAAGACTGGAAAAACTCCCTTATCTGCCTCAACAAAAAGGTGAGATCCCTCATCAAATTCTCTAAAGCTAGGTATGAAAACAGAATTGCAGCAGATAATAAAGACAACCACAAGGTCTTCTATAGTTATGCAAAGAATCTCCACGGCAATACCCAGATTTGCTCTGAGCTACTGCACAATGGTACCTCCTATACTGAAAGTGGATTGTCAAACTGGGTGGGCTTTTTCCTCCCGGTTTAAATGAGCAGTTTTGATTGCCTTATTTGTCTATTGTTCTGATTGGTCTCTGTCCTATCTCTATGTTTATATATTAATGGGCTGCTTTGGAATGCAATGATTTTGATTATTTGTGTCACACTGAGGAAGGCTGTTTAGCCGAAACCGGTTTGTGCAGTTTGTTCTTATTGCATATGTACATGCAGTCTGTTTTCATTGCTTACATTATGTGTATTTTTTAAATACACTAATTTTCAAACAGGACTTGTGGTGGCTCTCTTTTTTGTTTGTTTCTACTGGCTCGAGCCATGCACTTGCCGTACGTGTGGGTGCTTTTCTGTGATTGGGAGGCTTCATTTTCCACTCGCTGTTGGCGACTTTCCTGTTTGGCTGTCTTTTTATTTTGGTGGCTGGGCCAGCCACATTGGGATATATTTTATACAGGGCAGAGACTGAGTTCTTCTATTTTCCACATTTTTCATTTTACACTCTGAGGTTTACTTTGTGTTGAGTGCAGTACATGTCAGCAGTCATTGGCATTTGGATTGCGAGAGTTATGCTAAGGCTGGTTACTTTATCAGCTGTGCATTCGCCACTGTTTTCTTATCTGTATGGAATTGGGGGAATTTGGTATGGCTGTTTTCCCACTATCTGAGTGATGACTCTTGTTTCAACATATGTATTGTCATTGAATTATATATAAGGACCTTTGTTTTCTTTGGGGCCTGTGTTGCCTGAGCTCACTTTGATTCAGTGGTTGCTAATGTCATTGGCAGTGTTTCTACAAAAACTTTTGTTTTTCTAACATCAGGACTTATATTAACAATTTTTTCAGTGCCAGATTGTGAATTATCCAGTTCTATGCATTCAGGAAATCTATGTGTTTACACAGCTACAGACTTTCTTATCGTTCGATATGTGGACTTTTGGCTTAGACATGATTCTTTTTACAGCTCATATTAGCGGGCATCAGTAATAACTTTGATATGCGGACATTAATTCTGTGATAAACTAAAGTTATATGAGGTCCTTACTTGGCATTTTCAAGGACACAGGACAAAAGTTTTTACATTTGGATGTTTTCATTGACAAATTATGGGATATATATATTTTTGAGGTTGCATTCTTGCATTTGTTCACAAGGGTTGCTCTGTATTTCAGCGGTTATATTTTTCAGACATTTGCGAGCCAATGTTTGATCTATCATTGCACTGTTTAGTGTTTTGTATTCATTGCATTACTGTGTTTTCACATGTAACCTTATTGATGTAATGTTGATGTAATTAAGAACATTGTCTACACATATGGTAGCAGGTGTTCTGGAATAATTAGGGTCCTTCATTGAGCTTCAGTTTTATTTCGTTCCAATTTACAATATTGGTTTACATTCTATATAGGTACAAGTTTCGGCATGATTTTTATATGAGTTCCTACTTCACGGCAGCCATGACTACATTGAATACGGGATATTGACCTTGTTCCAGTGTGGTTGTGGGCTTCTATTTTAGCCTTTTTTGGAAATTGTTTATTATTTATTAATATGCCATTTTTGGTGCAGGGATTTGGACATTTCTATGCTTTTCATTGGGATTGGGATTTCTTGGGACCATTGGTTCATGCTAGTGTTTATACAATATACGATATTTAAGCAATATTATGATCATTGGTGACGGGGGATAATCCTATCATACGAGTGCCTGATTATCCACCAATATTTGTATATTTTGTATTTGGGCAACTAGGATATTATAGTATTTCTTCTCCTTTGGCCTGTGATGTTTGTGGTTCAATATGTTTGGTTTTGACTCTACATATATACTATTTTAACATTTTTGGGTTGACCATTTTGGTGCATATCTGATTTGTGTTATATTTTAACACATTGAGTTTATGTCATCAAAGCTATTGATAGCACCGATGGCAATTCATTTAATATGGATATAGATCATACTTTGAACCACTTGTGTTTATAAAAAACAGTGAGATTTTTATTATTAGGCCCTTTACTACCATTTATGGTTTGGTGACACACATTGGGTTGCCCTGGTTATACTAACTAGTTATGTATTTGGCTTCTATCATCAGGGGTTTGTCTTCCGATACCAATGATTTAGGGATATTTGGTCTAGCTTCACAACACGTATCTGATGGTTCCTCAAATTCCAATACTGATCTGGCATATGAATGTCAAATGGCCTTTACAAAATTAATGAAAGGCATTAAGCATCCTAGAAGTAATGTATGGCATCTTCGTCTTTTCAAGGCCTATCAATATAAACAAATTTCCCCAAGAGGGCTCTGTGTGAAGCTTCAGCCCTTAGTACCACAAGTTGATCAAACTTTGCTTGATGATTGGCTGGCAGTTCAGAAACAGGCTTCTATGGGTTTTGTCAATACCCTTGTGGCATATTACGAAAGGACCATACAACAACAAAACTGTGAAGTTGAAACCCTTGGTTAGGGCTTAGTGAAATTTCAAGATTTGCCATGTTATGTGTCTGGAGTGAGTCAGTTAGGTAAGGACCTTTTGGAATTGGAAACACTCTGAAGGAGAGGAAAATCAGAAAGTTTAATAGGGACCTTGATGACTTTGAGAGAGGGAGACCCTTTGAGGTACATAAGAATGTCAGATTTTGACGCCTAATTCCAAATCAGTCAAATCCAAAAGAATGAAACCCATTCTTAAGAAA
Source organism: Protopterus annectens (assembly GCF_019279795.1). Classification (NCBI taxonomy): domain Eukaryota; kingdom Metazoa; phylum Chordata; order Ceratodontiformes; family Protopteridae; genus Protopterus; species Protopterus annectens. The sequence goes on along the minus strand of NC_056735.1, from coordinate 882,115,220 downwards.
AGAAGTAGGGATGTGTTCACTTCTGGTGAGGACACTTCGTCCAACACTGAAGGGGAAGACAGCCAAACAGATAGGTCACCAATTCCAAAGAGGAATAACACAGTTAATAACTTAGATCACCCTTTAGAGTTAAGTCAAGAAGAGGGGGAGAGAAAACACAAGGGTCCCTCCAGATTTGGAGGGTATTCTGAGGATGATAATTCGGAGTTAAATAGTTCTTCTAATGTATACAATACAATATTTCCTCTTATGCCTTATCTGACTTACAAATAAAAATCTTGAATAAAGGCTTAGTTTTGTATCGAGTTTTAATGTATCTGAACAAGAGTTTGCAGAGGATGTTATTAATTTTTGTCCCCTGCTCAATCTATGTTTATTTTTTAAGGACAATGATGCCTCTGATGATGTAGTTGATACTTTCCATTTTTGGAAGTCTATGTTTAAACCCCCTTTGTCTCCAGTTGTCTCGATTTTTCAGAATAGGGTTCTTAGGGATTTGCATATGCAGCTTGGCAAAGATTGTGTGATGCATGTCAACATAACGAGGGCAGAATGCCTCTGTATAGAAGAACTTAAGTCCAATAATGATATTGTTGTTTTGCCAGCAGATAAGGGAGGAGCGGTGGTGGTCCTAGATTGGATAGATTATCATCAGGAAGGTCTCAAACAGATAATGGATCATAAATATTATATGATCATGCCTTTAGATCCTACTATTAGATTTAAGTCTGAGATTGACAGCTTTTTGGACAAAGCAGTCAAAGAGGGCATTATTTCCAAAGAGACCTGTTTTCATTTGAAAGTGGACCACCCTAAACAACAATACCTTTACTTATTGCCCAAAATCCATAAGGACCCGATTCATCCCCCTGGGCGACCCATTGTTTCTGAAACCCCTGCTGTCTCATATATGGTCACGGATTCAAGACACAACATAGTTCTTAGGGAATTATTTTGGATCTCCAATTGGAACCCGATTGGTTGTTATGTACTCTGGATGTCACCTCCCTGTATACTAATATTCCTCATTGGGGGGGGCCTGATGGCACTTCAGTATTGGTTAGACAGGGCTGATTTATACAGACCAGGATTTAACACCTTCTTAGTATGTCTAGCTGAATATGTTCTTGACAAGAACATATTCTATTTTCAGCAGCAATGTGTTTGGCAAGTTCGGGGCACGGCAATCCATCTTTGCCCCTATATATGCCGATTTATTTATGGCCTATATAGAGGAGGCACTTATTTATGATCGAAGCCATAATATTTACCTTGATGAAATGGAATTTTGGAGATGATATCTTGATGACTGTTGGCTTGTGTGGAGGGCTGATGCTGGGTATCTTCAGGAATTTGTGGAATACCTGAATGAAAATATTTGGGGTACTGAGTTTAAATTAACCTGGCATAAATAAGAGATAACATTTTTGGATGTTTTGGTCACACGTACTCCTTTGAACACATTAGCAACACAGGTGTTCCGCAAATTCTCTCAATATAGCACTCTACTTCATGCGTCTAGCTTCCACCCTCAACACGTCATCAGGAATATCCCGAAGTCTCAGTTTCTCAGGGTCAAAAGAATATGTTCCAATACTGCCACTCACGAGTATTTTAAATTGGATCTATTTGCCAGATTCAGAGCCCGAGGATACAGGGTTGGTGACATCCATGTGGCCAATCAGCATGCGGAATCATATGAGAGATCTGAGTTATTAAGCTATAGAGAAAGTACAGTTTTGTACCTACCATAAATGTAGATGTTCGAGTGCTAATACAGCTGCAGTAATCACAGATGGGTTTTCAGCCGTCAGGCGGTCCCTCGGTCGGCCGAATTCCAAAGTCTTGGTCCGGCATTGGTTGTCGTCGCTTACTCTTCTGACGTCAGGAAGGCCAGAGTATATAAGACACAGCCGACGCCATGTTCTTCAGTCTTTCTTGCCCCAGATGTCAGGTGCCCCCAAAAGGAAGGCAATACATAAAAAAGGCTTATCCACATATGCAAGCAATGCAATGTAATGCAAAATCAGTGTAAGCAAGCAAATAAAACATAGCAGGATAACCCAGTCAGGAGGTATGAGGAGGTTGTTAGGCCCCATGCCCTTACCAAGTGGGGAAGGAGGGAGGGAAACCTGTACTGCAGCTGTATTAGCACTCGAACATCTACATTTATGGTAGGTACAAAACTGTACTATGTTCATCGTGCATACAGCTGCAGTAATCACAGATGGGTAGAGTCCCAAAGCTATGCATAGGGTGGTAGGTACTATGAGGAACTGGGTTGAGCCAGAATGCCCTGCAAAACAGCAGTGGCAAAGCCTGCTCTTGTTCTGGAATATAAGGGCAGGTGGTAGTGTTTTGTGAAGGTATGTACAGAACTCCAAGTGGCCGCCTCCAAAATATCCTTAGTAGGCACACCTCTGAGGAAGGCTGTAGAGGTGGCTGTGGCCCTGGTGGAGTGAGATCTGATACCAGTAGGGACTGATTTCCCATGATAGGAGTAACAAAATCGTATGCAGTGGCCAATCCACTTGGAAATGGTCTGTTTGGTAACTGGTTTCCCTTGAGCCCCTATGGCATAGGACACAAAAAGTTGTTCTGATTTCCTGAAGGGCTTTGTTCTGTCCAAATAGTAACGAAGCTGCCTGTGAATGTCTAAAGAGTGAAGCAGCCTTTCCCCTTTGTTTTGAGGGTTAGGATAAAAGGTAGGTAGGTGTATGGCTTGGTTTAAGGCTACCCTGGATACCACTTTTGGCATAAAGGATGGGTTAGTACGAAGGGAAACCCTATCCTGATGGAAGATGAGGAAGGGCTGCACCACCATGAGGGCCTGTAGTTCAGAAACCCTACGAGCTGAAGTGATGGCCAGAAGGAAGGCTGTTTTCCAGGACAAATATTGCAGATCTGTTGAGGCAGCAGGTTCAAAGGGAGGCAATGTTAATTTTTCTAGTATGTAATTAAGGTCCCAGGCTGGTATTGGTTGCTTCCTTGGAGGTCTTATATTCTTAGCCCCTCTGAGGAACTGCCATAAGAGTGGGTGAGAGAATAAAGGAGGATCCATGTTGAATTCTGCAGAAATGGCTGAGGCATGTATTTTTATGGAAGAAAATGAAAGTCCACTGTTCAGCAGTTCAGCTAGGTACTGTAAAACCTGAGGTAAGTTCAATTTTCTAGGGTCCTGGCCTCTTTTCTCATTCCAACAGCAAAACCGCTTCCATTTTGCGGAGTTAGCTTTTCTAGTAGATGGTCTTCTGGCCTCCAAAATGACATCCTGCACCTCCTTGGAGAGTAGGGTCTGTTGTGGTGTTAAGGAATTTTCCATGCAGCGAGGTTGAGTGTTTTCAGCTGACTGTGAAGGGTTTTGTAGCTGTTCTGAGTCAGCAGAAGAGGTATTAGAGGCAGGGACCAGGGAGGAGTATGTGTTAGGCTCCTCAGGAGTGGATACCAGTGTTGCCTTGGCCAATCTGGAGCAATCAGTATCATCCTCGGTTTGTCTGTTCTTGCTTTCAAAAGCACCTTGGGCAGAAGAGGCAGAGGTGGAAATGCATAAACTGTCCATGCTGTCCAACTGAATGAAAGGGCGTCCACTTTCCAGGCCTTTGGATGGAAGGTCCTTGAACAAAACTTTTTCAATTGATGGTTCCTGTGGGAGGCAAAAAGATCTATGTCTGGCCTCCCCCACGCTTGGATTATCTCCGTAAACACCTGAGGATGTAACTTCCATTCGTGTGGATCTGTCATATTCCTGCTCAGAGTGTCTGCCAGTGTGTTTTCTAGTCCTGGCAAGTACTGTGCTTGAAGTTCGATTTGTCTTTCCAGAGCCAAATTCCAAAGAGTCATGGCTAGTCTGCACAAGGGGTATGAATGTGTTCCTCCTTGTTTGTTTATGTACCACATTACTGTGGTGTTGTCTGTTCTTATCAGTAATTGTCCTGGATGCAGGAAGTCCTTGAAAGCTGTAATTGCATTTATTACTGCTAGCATTTCTTTTTGATTGATGTGAAGGTGCTTTTCCTTTTGGGACCATCTGCCCTGAATGCACCTGTCCTTCATGTGCGCCCCCCCAGGCGTAATCTGAGGCGTCTGTGGTTATGACTTGTTTAGCTTGAGGCTTGCAGAATGGAAGGCCTGTGTTTACTTGACATGCTTGGGCCCACCATAGAAATTCCTTCTGCAAACATGGAATTATTGGTATAATTGCTTCCAAACTGTGACTGTGTTGAGACCATAGATTTTTTAGGTACCATTGAAGTTTCCTCATATGCAGCTTTGCACATGGGATTAGAAGGATGCAAGATGCCATGAATCCCAGAACCTGCAGGATTTTCCTTGCAGTAAGCCTGGTACTTTTTGCTAGAGTTTTGAAGTACTGAGATAATTGCCCTTGTTTTTCTGGCGTAAGATATGCCATCTGGGTGTTTGTGTCCAAGTTGGCACCCAGGAAGGTTATTTTCTGAGATGGTGTTAGCCTTGATTTCTCCTTGTTGATGGTGTATCCCAGAGAAAGCAGTAACCGAGTCACATATGCCAGATGTTCCAGTAGTATGTGTTTGCTGTCCGCTTGGATCAGGCAGTCGTCCAGATACGGGTAAATTTGTATCCCTTGAAGTCTGCAATAGGCAATCACTGATGCCAGGCACTTTGTGAATACTCTGGGTGCAGTAGATAAGCCAAAGGGCAATGCAGAGAATTGATAGTGGATTGAACCTGCAAGAAATCTGAGGTATCTTCTGCAGCTTTGTCTGATTGGGACATGCAGGTATGCCTCCTTGAGGTCCAATGTTACCAGCCAAAACTCCTTGCCCAGCATGGGAAGAAGTTGCTGTAATGTGAGCATCTTGAATTTTGGTGCAGTAGAAATGTGTTTAGGATGGATAAGTCCAGAATGGGTCTCCAGTCGGTTCCTTTTCTTGGTACCAGAAAGAGTCTTGAATAAAAACCTTGACCTTGTTGGTGCGTAGGTACCTTTTGTATAGCTCTCATGTTTAGGAGCTTTGAAATTTGCAGTTGTGCCTCTGCCCTTTGATTTTGTGGCAGGTTTGGCATGCCTCTCATTTTGGAAGAGTGTGAAATTGAAATTTGTAGCCTCTGTTTATAATGTCCAGTATCCATTTGTCTGTTGTGACAATATGCCAATTGCTTGCAAATAATGCTAGTTTCCCTCCCAAAGGTACTGCCAGCTGAGACTTGCTTGGCATGGAAATGAGGGAGTCATTGGGTTTGCTTCCTGTATTGTTGTGCACTGTCTTCACCACCTCTTGGTGCTGGAGATTGCCATTGTCTGCCTCTATATGATCCTTGTGATTGCCCTCTGCCCCTAGTGCGTCTGTATCTACCTCTTTGGGGCTTGTCAGTGGCTGGAAAGGACCAGTTTTTTGAAGGCCAATTCCTGCTAAAACGTGGAGGCTGGACCTGTAAGAAAGCTTTGACAGTTTGCATAGATTTGGCTTTTTCTTCCATTTTTTGTAGTATATCCTCAGCATTAGTACCAAAAAGTACATCCTTTTGTAAAGGAGCATCAAGAAGTTTAGCTTTCACATGATCAGGCAAATTTTGTTCCCTAAGCCAGGCATGTCTGTGAATGACTGATCCTGTAGCAGCTGCTCTGCTGGAGGCCTCTAAGGCATCATAACCACATTGTAAGGTGTGTTTACCCACTTGCTCCGCACTATGCATCATATCCTGTAACTCTTTTAAATCTGGTTGTTCAGGTTGAGACATTTTGTTTTTTAATTGTGATAACAGGAACTGTTGATATTTAATCATATGAAACTGACAGTTTAAGGCCCTCATGGCTAGGGTGGCCGAGGTATATACCTTCTTACCCCACCTTTCTAGAGATCTAGATTCCCTTTCTGCAGGAAGTGGATTCTTGGCAGTGGAGGCCTTTAATCCCTTAGGGCCTTGTGAAATGGTTTCAGGGTCAGCATTATGGCCTTTGTAGAGAAATTGGTGAGAACTGGGTACTCTGTAATATCTATCAGGCTTTACTGGTGCAGGAGGCAGAGAATCAGGGTTAAGGCAAGCCTCCGAATAGACATCATCCAGTACTTCCAACACAGGGGGTATAGCCAGAGGTCTGTGCTGAGCTAACCAAAGAAATTCCCTAAGTCTTTTCTTGGAATCTGAAAAGTCTTGGCCTTCCCAATGGAAGTGTTCCCTCAAGGTGTGCAAGGTTTCCCCAAAAGAAAAATCCTCAGGGGGAGATACAGAAGGAATGGACTGTTCTGCATCCGAATCCTCAAAAGGGGAGTAAGAGTGTTCCTCTGCATCAGAATGTTCTGATAAAATGGATCCCTGATCAGAAGAGGGGGATTCTTCCTCCACTCTGGGTCTCTTGTCAGGAGGGAGCTGAGAACCTCTGATAAGAGTTATTAGATCCTCAGCCATTTTAAGCATCTGTTTCTTAGGCATGGGTCCAGGAGATGGGCCTTGAGCAGCAGGCCTAGTGTGATGCCTGGCTGCTTTGGATTTAGTAAAAGCCTTAATAGAAAAAGAAGATGAAGGCCTAAAAACACCGTGGGTGGAGGTGGACCTGTCCACATTAGTAGGCTCTACACAAACCGGGGCTTCGGTTGTAGTCTGGGAAAGGGCCGAGGACCGAGCGGTCTCGGGTACAGAAGACACCGCCAAAGGAGTGTCGTCGGTAGTCAGGGACTGCAAAGGCGTCTCGCTGAGAACCGGACCACGTGTAGCCTGTTTCGGCGTGGTGTCAGCGGAGACCGCGGGCCTCGCGTGTCGGTCCTTTTCCTTGCGTTTTTTGGATAAAACGGTAGTCGGAGTGTCAGACGACATTTTATAGTCAAAAGCTTTACCAAAATAGTGTTGGGCGAACTCCGCCCGACGCTTGATAGTGCGTTTATTGAAGGTAGCGCAAAAGCGACAGCCCGAGATGTCGTGGTCTGGGCCCAAACAAGGTATGCAAAGGGAATGGAAATCCTTATGCGGTATTTGCTTCCCACAAGAAATACAATTATTAACTTTTTCTGACATCGGTCTGAGGCAAGAAAAGTTTCCCCAACGGGGTACTTAGCTTTAATGAAGACTTCGGTTCCAAATATTTTCGTAATTCAGGAGCTGGCCGACCGGCACTTGCGAACTGCTTCTGCTTCGGGCACCGCGCGGCAAAAAAGACTGAAGAACATGGCATCGGCTGTGTCTTATATACTCTGGCCTTCCTGACGTCAGAAGAGTAAGCGACGACAACCGATGCCGGACCAAGACTTTGGAATTCGGCCGACCGAGGGACTGCCTGACGGCTGAAAACCCATCTGTGATTACTGCAGCTGTATGCACGATGAACATCGGGTTTCTGCTCAGGGTTCTCAGATAAGGTTAGTTACCACTTATGGTAAAAATACCAAATCATTTATGGACATAGTTTCTAGACACTGGAACATTTTTTGGGGGGGTCCCTTTATGGACATTTTGGATGACACATGTTCTTTTTCTTTTCGCAAGGGTAGATCCTTGGGCTCTTTGTTTAGTCATTACAAAAGGGCCCGGTATGAAAAAATATTGACACAAAGGACCATTACTGGGCATAAGTTGGTAGGTTGCCATCCCTGTGGTCATTGCTCAGGTTGTTCACATATATACAAAACCACCTGTTTTACTAACAAAAATACTTCCAGTGTTTATGACATAGATTTTTGGCAATTGCAGCTCAACTTGGGTAATTTACTTGGCCAGCTGCTCTTGTCAAGCTTTTTAAGAAGTTGTCAAACTTTTAGGCCTTTTAGGCTTAGAATTAGTGAGCACTTCAGTGATATTAGGATACACAAGCAAACTAGTGCATTATATAGGTGCATTTGTAACCATCAGACTGGTTCGTTTAGATTTACTATTATTGATTGTATTGTGCATAAAAATAATGACTTAGCTGGTTTACATCAAGTTCTGAACATCAAAGAAAAAAAGTGGATTGTCAAACTGGGTGGGCTTTTTCCTCCCGGTTTAAATGAGCAGTTTTGATTGCCTTATTTGTCTATTGTTCTGATTGTTCTCTGTCCTCTCTCTCTGTTTATATATTAATGGGCAGCTTTGGAATGCAATGATTTTGATTATTTGTGTCACACTGAGGAAGGTTGTTTAGCTGAAACCGGTTTGTGCAGTTTGTCCTTATTGCATATGTACATGCAGTCTGTTTTCATTGCTTATATTATGTGTATTTTTTAAATACACTCATTTTCAAACAGGACTTGTGCTGGTTTTTGTTTTTGTTTAACTCCTATACTGAGCCAACAGATATTGCCAATATACTGGCCGACAGATTCAGTGCCAACTTTACCCCCCTCCCCCCAAAGGACCAATCACAATACCAGTAGATTGCCAGGCACCCAGTATTACTGCTACACAGGTTTAAACAGCACTGTCCAAGGCCAAGAATACAGCTTCTATGGGACCTGACAATATCCCTGGTTGTGTTCTACATGAACTACAGAGTGAACAGGCACCTCACCTGCATGCTCTGTTCAATCACAGCCTCACATCAGGCTTTGTCCCTGCCAAATGGTGCACTGTTACAGTCACCCCTCTCCAAAAAGGAGAACCGATTACAGACTCTGGGAACTATCACCCCATTAGCCTGACGTGTCTGATATGCAAAGCTATGGAATGCATAATCATGGACCTAATAAACAAGGATATAGGGAATCTCCAAACTCTGGATCCCACACAGTTTGTTTTTGTGAAGGGCAGATCATGCCTGCTCAACTTGGTCAACTTCTTTGAGTCAGTTACCAGAGCTGTGGATGAAGGCAAGGTGATTCATACAGTCTACCTTGATCTGGCCAAGGCTTTTGATACCATTCCCCACTCAGGCATCATAGAAAAACTCACTAAGCTTGGCATCAACCCCTATATCACTAGGTGGGTTGCAAACTGGCTCACAGATAGAACCCACAGTGTGAAAGTAGCTGACTCCAAGTCAGACTGCCAATTAGTCCCACAGGTGTCAGTCCTGTGTCCTCTCCTGTTTGGTATCTACTGCTCTGAAGTCCAGGCCAACATGAAGGAACTCTGGCTGACAATGTTCACAGACGATTGCAAGTTGGGAGCTATTATTAACTCCCCAAGTGATGTTGACATCCTACAGAATGGCCTCCCTGTGACCAACTACTGGTGTCAGACTCATGGCCTTAAGCTCAATGCCAAAAAATGTGTCGTCATCCCCTTTTGGAAAAACCCGATTCCCATGAATTACCACATTGATGTTAGTCCACTGAACACAGAAGGCCTTATAAGAAATCTGGGAAGACAGGTTGACAGCAGCCTCACTTTTTTGATCACCACATTGCCACTGTGGTCAGAAAGTCCTTCTATGTGGCACTTCTCATTACTAAGGGTTTTGCATCCAGGAAGAAAGAGGTCATTGTCTCCCTCTACTCTTCCCTCATTAGGCCAATCATCGAGTACAATGCCCAATTTGGCATGTACCTCACTAGACACCTGCACAACTGGAGAGGCCACAAAAGTACCTCACAAAGAGGATCCTAGGCCTTAAACACTTGTCCTATATGGACAGATTCAAAAAACTCCAACTATTTTCTCTCTCATATCACCTACTTAGAGGCGATCTCTGCTTGACTTACAAAGCCATGTCTGACCTATCTCTGTTAGAAATGCTACATCTAAAGAAATCCCAATCTCTCTGCACCTCACACTCCAGAGACCTCAACCTCATTACCACAATTAACACAACATGCTGGAGGGACAGGTTCATAACTCAGAGACGGCTCATGCTATGGAACAGACTTCCCATACATGTCAAGCAGAGCACCTCGCTGACCCTTTTCAAGAGAAATCTTGATGAGTGGATGGGAAACAGAAAATTCACCCTGGGGATAACACCAGTGGCTCTACTCGACAGAGGCACTGGGAACTAAGGTCAGGTGGCACTATGCCAGGGTAATCCTATGGCTAGGCTTGTAAAGGCCCCAGAGCCATTAGCCTAGTACACACCTATGGACCTATGAACCTATGAACCTATGCTAGGATTAAAGCAAAAAACAACAATGATGCTATTTCCATATTATATACAGTTAATCCACATTTTAGAGATAGTCTTGACCTTTACTAGGCTAGGTGACACTCTGGTGTGGTCACTATCCTCAGAAAATAGATTAAAGGAAAGGAAAGAGAGGTCAGATAGTACTACCAGGTTATTTGGTAAGTGCCTAGATTAACATGGAGTTCTACCAGAATCTAGTTTACAGCAATGGCTCTTGCAGTCATGAAGCATTAGATTAATCAAACATACTTAAAATAATCATTACAGCTTTTAAAATGGAAATTGTTTGGTAGGAGCTTACCACAGTAAGGTCTTTCCTGGCCTGAGTAACAGGATTACCATAGCTTCCTTTCACGAGGCAGGGATTGATTTGGATTGAAAAATATCATTATTGTTAACTAGGTTAATGAATGCATGAAGAAACTTGTCACCCCCTCTCAGTTAGGCCTCCACTGGAATCCCATCCAGTTTTAACCCTCCTAAGACCAGATAATAACCCCCAGGCCCTTAACTATTGTCTCTGCTTCAGTAATTCTTGGCAGGACCATAGAGTTCAAGTACTCTTCAATGCTATCTAGGTAAGCAGTGCCTTGCAATTCTTTGGCATGTATTTCTGCATATAAATAAGCAAAACTCTATAGGCTCTCTGAGGGAGAATCAAATTGCTTCCCATACCCATCCTCACATATTCTAGGAATGTATCACTCAACTTGCTATTGTCTTAGCTTTAGGATCAAAAGTATTTTTGGGAGTCAGGGTAAAACTTCATGTCCTGAACTTCAAATGAACATTTGGCAAAATCTACCTTATACTACATATATTTGTCCATTGACTGTCTGGCATTATCTAAATTTGCCCTAGAACAATGTTTACCCTGTAGTAGGTCCAAATGCACTGTGTCCAGGTCAAAATGCAGAGCATCCAATTTCGAACTAAGACTACCCTTCACCTCTTCTTCTTTACCTCTAAGAGCAGTTATAAGCCTGGTTTTGAAATTTTCCCATTGAGCAGCCTCCACCCTGATCCCTTGTCATGGATTTCAAAAGCTTTTGTTACTGTTGTCTGCATACTCTCTTTTAAAGTTTCCTGCCAAACAATTACAAGTTAATCCTGTGTCCATAGCTCTCAAGGGGCATGTCTGTAGCCAATGAGCAGAGAAGAGGGGAATGTATCCCCCAAGAGGATTTCAGATAAGCATCCAGGGCAAGAAGCTCAGGATCTGGCACTGAGGTATCCCCCATGCCCTTAGAAGATCACATTTACATATTTTATTAGCCTACATGAATGCAGGGTGAGAAAGCAATCAAAAAACATGAGTCCTTGTACAGCAGAGCTTTAGAAACAAATATTTTATCTATACTTGAGTAAAATTTATAATTTTATTTTATTTTTATTTGCCATTTGTTTACCAGGAAAGTCCACTGGGCCAAAAACGAGCCCATTTCAATGGAGGCGCGGGGAGAAAAGTTCCTAGTACAGTTTTACGATACAAATCACAGTTTTACAGTGCAAGTCATCAGTAATCAGTAATTTATACATAGTTCATTAATAAAAATTAAAACAGTTTGTAACTTAAATACATATTTCACAGTAAAAACCAAAAGCAGTGTATCACTTATACATAGTTTAAAGTATGAAAACAACAAGTACAGAGTATTGTGAGGACATAAAAAATAATGACAGTACATGAAATAGTAAAAGTATATTGGAGTGTTCTTTAACAGAGCATAATTAGGTAATAATTGAGAGCAGGTGTTGAGGAGGATAGACCTTGCAATTCCAGCTATTTGAGATGAGTAAGAGGCAATAGAGGAAGAAGTGAATATTTATAGTGGAGATGAGTGTTAGGATGAGGTAGGATGACGGAGACTAGGGATACAGTGGATGAAGTCAGGTGGGATGAGAACAGCAGCACTCCCAGCGAGAAGAAAGGTATGAATGAAGCAGGTTTTTAAAGGTGGAGTGGTTGTTGGTGGTTCAAATTTGAGGGGGAAGGGAATTCCATAGTCATGCCAGGAAGAAAGATAATTGAAGTGTCCCAGGGGTACATATAGGCTTGTACACTTCCAGAAGGTTTTGGTTGTTGGACCTAAGAAGTCTGTTGGGCTGATGCATTTTGAGGGTGGAGGAAAGTGTGGGACAATTTAAGGGTTTGAAGATGAGTTTATGGGCAACAGAGAGCTGAATGTAGGAAAGATAGTTAGAGAGTTCCAACCAATTCAAGTAGTGGAAAGCCTCGTAGTGGTGGGAGGAGGATTTGGATCCGGTAGCAAACTTAGAGATCTTATTATAGCAGGAAGCAAGCTTAGACTTTAGAGATTATTGAAGACTGGTAAGGAGAGAGGCACCATACATAAGAGAGGGAATAAGATAAGTGATAGCGAGGATGTGCTTGGTTGAGGAAGTAAGATAATGACTACGGCGATATAACATACCCAGTTTTTGATGTGTTTTCCTAATATTAGTTTGTAGGTGGATATCAAACTTTAGTTGATCATCAATAATGACTCCTAGAAGCTTTGAGTGGGGAACTATTTCAACTGGGGTTGAGTTTTGGCTAGTTATGGAATAAGAGTTATCTATTTTGGAAGATTTAGAAGGGGTAAATATCATGATTTTGGATTCTGAAAGGTTGAGGGCAAGGTGATTATTCAGCATCCATGACTCAGTACAAGAGAAGTCATCTTGAGTTAGTTTCATAAGTTTCTGTAGGGATTTGGCAGAACAGATTATGGTAGAATCGTGGCATATTGGATTAGCTTAGCATTTGGAATACAGTGATAAAAATCATTGATGAAGATGTTGAACAATAGAGGGCCAAGTATGGAGCCTTGTGGGACACCTGTGAGAGTGTGGAGGAAGAAAGAGATACAATTTTTCTATTTGACAGCTTGCTGTTTATTAGAAAGGTAGCTGGAAAACCAGCTGATGGAGGAGGAGGAAAGATTAAGATGAGAGAGTTTGGACAAGAGAAGGTTATGAGAAACAGTATCAAAGGCTTTGGATAAGTCTAGAAGAAGTGTGGATGTAATGTTGCCAGAGTCACAAGCATGATTAATGGTTTCTAGAAAAGAGAGGAGGGCAGTGGTGGTGCTGTGTCCTGGTCTAAAACCATGTTGTGTAGAGGTCAACAGTTGGTTGTCTAAGAGATAGGGTAGGAGCTGTAGGTGGACACATTTTTTGAGAATCTTAGAAATGGGAGATAGGATGGCTATAGGACAGAAATTAGAGATTTCAGTATTGTTGCCTACTTTGTGGAGGGGAATAATGAAGGCTTGTTCCCAGAGGAGGGGTACATAAGATTATTGGATGGAATGGTTAATTAGGATGGAGATGGGAAAAGCTATGCCATCAGCTAGCTTGAACAAATTAGATGGAAGTTTATCTGGGGCAACTGAGCATGGTTTCAATTTTTGTAGAAGTTTTTTATGGTGCTAATAGGAATAGGTTTGAAAGAGAAAGGGAGATGATGAGTATAGGTGGAGTTGGAAAGGGTTGTGTTTATGGAGGGAGATGGGGTCTAGTCTGATATATTATTAGTGAAGGGTGTGGCTGAAAAACAAGTAAACCCTTGGGGGTGGTACTCTAGCTAAGGATGAAACTCAACCATCCTAGTCATATGACCCAAGTGTCTCCCCAAATATGGAATTATAATCACAACCTGTCAATGATCAATTCTTATTGATCTATGAAAGTACTACAATCCCCAGCCCAGATTTCCACACTTTCCTGAAGATAAACCCATTCTTTCAGCAGTGAAGCCAGCTCTGAGGTCGGAGTCCCTTGGAGAAAATATACCATGACAATGGTACAAAGTAACCCCTCCACTTTACAATTTAACAGGGTGTATCTTCCCAGTTATTTGTTTTGGAATCCAGAATAGTTAGAGCTTGTCTGCTCTTGAACAGCACTGCTACTCCTCTTTGTTCCCCCCTGGGTAGACCAAAAACAACCCCACCTAGTTTAAAACTCTTAGCTTTAAGTGTTCACTCTGAGTAAGATGTGTTTCCTGCAGGCATATTATATCAGGTGCTAGTATCTTTAAGTAAACAACTTGCCCCTTTTAACCAGGCTTGAAAACCCATTCACATTCTAGGAGACAAATTTGATACAATTCATATGCATACAACAAGTATTCCTAACTATAACGATCAAGACAAGGCATATTCCACATCCGATCTATTAGCAAGTTTGATGATCTGTCCCACAAAGGGACAAATGAATAACTTTATTTCGGTACTAGGCACTCCCACATTGTCTGAACTATAACAAGCATACTGGGGATGAACAATTATTGTTACTACTTATGTGTTCAAATATCATTCAATAGTAGGCTACTAGTAATATTTCAAAGTAAAGAATGAAAACAAGAACCATCAAAAAGTCCCAACTATTAAAACATGGCCCTAAAATGGCTTGAATATTTAGAGACCTCTTCCAAGGAGGAGGAAATCGTCCTCTATTCAGATGGAGAAAACAAGTATAGCCATTGTCTTATAGTACTGTACTAGTGCAGGATGGAAATGCTCAGGGAAATCACAATGGGGGCGCTCTCTCCACTGAAACTGCACTTATGTTTATAAACTTCCAAGGTGCTAAAAATCAACATGTTATCCTTTCCTTGAATCTCTTCCAAAGTTTGCAAACATGTCCAAGTGGAACCACAAAATCACATGTAGTAAAAATCATGTAGCAATAAATCCAACAATAACTAGTCCCCTATGACCCTAATATGGTCTTTCCCACTCCAGTGCCAGCATTGTTTAACCCATCTGGATATAATTCCAGTGACTTCATGATGAACTTGTCAAGCTCTGTAAGACACCTTCACCTTCCTGCCTTGTGCACCATATATATGGTGGTTTGCCACCAAGCAGTCTAAACATCTCTACTTCACTAGCCAGCTCTGTTAACCTCCACTGTATGCTCATGAGGGAAGGACTAGCAATAGGCAAATGAAAGTCATTCACTCAGTATGTTAAAACTTCACTGGTGGGGGAGATACACTTATTTGGCTACCATTGCTTAAACATAACAAATGCACCAAATTAAGCATTCTTCATTTTTTGGGAACAGTTATTATATAGCTACTCATAGCCTACATTCTGGTAGCTGGAAAGCCATTGCGCCATATCACGTTAGTCCAAACAAATATGTTCAGTCCAGCTCCTTGTGACTCAAGGCTCCTCCACCTATCTTGCTACTGCAACCTTCTTCCTGCCATATCCTCCCATCCATTGCAATCTAGGCCCCATTTCTTAAAAATGGAAATATTTCTATGGGAAGAGAGAAAGGAGAGGGGAAAAACGGTGTAAGGTTTTTGATCATCTGTGGTGTCACCATCCTCTCAATCTTCCCATGTTGAAGGTTGAAGTGCTTGGAGGTGCCAATGGGAAAATCTTTAATTTTTTTTTGCATTTCCTCTGGTGTGGAGACTGTGATCTATCCAGAGTACAGGAATACCCTAAGTGTAACTGGATAAATTAACTTAGATTTTCAGCCATTGCTCCTTAACCATTTAATCACCAACTGATAAACCTTCTGGCTTTTCCTAGTATTGGCTGAATTATAATGGTCACAGACATACTCTTCACTTCTGAGGTGGCTGTGTTATCCATTTTCATAACACTAACAGAAGTCTTTCTTTCAGATTGTATGATACAAATCTAACCAAAATAAGTCTTGGCATAGTAGTTGAAAAGTCTGAGGAAGAAAGAGCTTATGCACTCTGTCAGTCTGTGATGCATCCACCAATAGGCCAGACCATTCAGAAAATCTCTTGACTATGTAGTGCAAACAGTCTCTGCTTTCTTGGTCATCAATGATTCCATTAAATCTAATATATTTATGCTGTGTTTTATCCTCCTAGTAAAGCAGCCTGCTTTCAGTAAGTTCAAACCTTGCCTTGGAATCTTCCAGTTTCATTTGTAGATCAGTCACCACCACATCTATGTCTACCAAGGGGTCCTAGTTAGTGGATAGAGCCCCTTCAGTCTCATACAGTCCAAACTCATTTTTTTCCATGTATCCTGCAAATTAATGTTGCATGTCTGCAGTTCCAATAATATAGTGGCAAACTTAGCTTCCATCGATGAGGAATCCAGCAAGTACATATTTGGCATGATAGCAGCTTCAGTGCTGGTGAAATCTATAGAAAAAGAAAAATAATCTGGTTCCACACAGCAGTGAAAATAAATATGTCCTTTATTGTAGTAAGGTAAGCGCTTTCTCGGAATAACATCCGCTTCATCAGACCAACAAAGATAGAATATTGTTAATTTAGTCTGTTTTTATTCAATTTTGTAAAGATCTATATATTCTACAGATGTATTTTATCACATGGCTTTTAGCTATGATGCACATTTTTTTTTTATTTTTGATTGGATGTTTTAGTGTTTAAAAATATAACTGTTATTTTATCTTTGTTGGTCTGATGAAGCGTATGTTATTCTGAGAAAGTGCTTACCTTACTACATTAAAGGACATATTGATTTTTCACTGCTGTGTGGAACCAGATTATTTATCTTTTTCTTGTATTCTGTTTTTTTGCATCTGATTCCTTATTTGGTTCAAGGACTGTTTTCATCTGGTGAAATCTATGTCTGATGGTCTGCTAATCTCACTTGTTTCCCATTTGTCACAAGAGTCAGGAATGGTAACCTTCCTTTTACTGAATTTTTTTCAGCGGGACATAGAAACAAGCTAAAGCACTGCACTTAAATATTGCTGGAGGCAGGGGAGCATATACCAATCTGTTGCTACAAGCTGAAAAATGACTAATTTTAAAGTACATGAAAGGAAAAGCCAACAGCTTAGCATGTTAACCTGCCTTCATCTTAAATAAATCCTGTTTATTTCATTTTAATGAATTCCATTACTTTTTGTACATCTTTCTTTAGAGCATTTTTAAAGTTTGCAATGTTGTACATCTAATATTACTTGGAGCTTTTCTCCCCTGGCTTCTGTTGAAAATGGGCAATGTATCCAGATAGACTTTTCCAGTTAAAAAAACAAAAATAAATAATAAAATTAATGATTGTATAATGACCAATAGATGGTATAAAGAAAGTTATATCCTGGGAGAAAAGTAGGATAGTAGCATCAGTTGCTTTTATTTGCATTTTGTTGAATGTGGATTAGGATGTATTTTGTTAAATTCTTAATTTGCTGTAAAAACAGCTGTAAAAAAACCTAAGTGTACTTCTATGACTTTCTACGTTGCCTGTGGAGTAAATGACTTTGGTGATGGTAGTGCTCTGACTGACTTAACTGATGGTACTTCTCTGACTCTTCATATTGCCTGTGCAGTATATGAGTTCTTTCACTGGTTTAAATCAAAGTTCATTTTCTGTTACAAAACCTTTAATCACCCAGAATTTGTATGTACTTTTTCTATTTCTAATGACAAATCCTTGGGGTAATGACAAAAATGTTTTCAAGAGTTCATCAGTCCTAATATTGGGATTTTGTATTTCTTCCTTTCAAAGTCAAAGTCCAAATTTAGTCATTTAGTTTTTTTTAAATCTTGATATTTTTCCAAAATTCATGTCTCTTCAAGCAGCCAAGATACTGTAATTAAATGGTTTTCTTCCTAAACACACATTTGCCTGGATGCTAAACTCTGTATTTACTCTGAGGACAGGAAATCTCTCTTTTGTAAGTGCTGCAGCTATGGCATCTGTTGCCTGTTACCATCCATGGAATGACAATAAATCTCAGTTCTCACACAGCCTCTCATGATGGCATCCCCAGCTGGTATGATTGATGCAAACAGCATAAATAACATATTGCTTTCTATGACAAACAGTCAATATGTTATATTATATCAAAAGATATGTAGAAAACTATGCATGAGTGGAGAGCAAGTCAGACTCTTTACCAAATCATTGTTTTGTAAGAGCAACACAAAGAATTTCATAATGTTCTCTATTTTACCATACTGTACTGTAGTATATGTCACAAAGTTTCACTCATAGTCATGTTTAAATCTTAATTATGTGGATTAATTAGTAGCATTCTTCTTGGGTGTCTTTTCTCAAATAAGTCAATTATCAAAGAATACTCTATTGGGATGTCTATGTGCATGAACAGCAACACTAAATTGTTAAGGTGCTCTTGTCCCATGGTATTCCACAGTTCACACTTTATCAGTTTTTAAGGCTGAATTAGCCCTCTCTTCTCCAGCAGTTGTGATTGGAGTGAAAAAAGTGTATTTAATATGAAGGAGATGTTGGGGAACATATTGACATTTGTTTGAGACTATCTCTGCTTCAAGGCATTTGGTAGTGCAGAAGTACCTGATATAGATTCCTATGTCCTTTTCCACAGTCTGAGCTCTTGGTGTAATGTTGTTAGTGAAGGCAAGTCAAAAAAAGTTTTAAGTGAATTCTCAGTTTCTGATTTTAAGTTGTTCACGTTTGTTGGAATTAGAGTGTAGTGAAATGGCTGGACAATTCATGAATAACGTGATGCAGAAAGGGAATAACAATTAGTCTTTTCCAGTACACTTTTGAAGTCTCTCCATCAACATTGTTCCTCATAGTTTGTTGGTTACAGAGACATGGAAGGGGTAATTCAGCCTTACTGCAGAAGCTCCCCATTTCTGACATTTCTCTGAAGATACTCTGAAACGCATGCTCAATGTTTGCACAAATAGCCCGCAGCTTATCAAGCACACAGCTAATGTGCACATATGCACACAGTATATCTTGCGATGATCCTTGTAGAAGTTTGCTAAGGGGCTTAATAAAGCCTTTCAAGAACCTTACTGGCAGGAAAGGACCAATAAAGCATGACTTAGTAATTGAACTGTACAGTCCACTGGCATCTGCCGAAGTTTTCCTTCCCAATGTCCCATAATATTGTCTAAACAGTGAAGGAGTGCTTCATGCATATGATAGAAGTCATGAAGGGCTGTAGGTCTCTCCACCTATCTGGTCTCACAAAGCAATTTAAGCTTATTTTCTAATGGGTTTTGGCCACTTGCCATTCACTGTAAATTCATGTACTGCACCAATTCTGCTAGATATCTTTGCTGTTTTGGGGAGTACTTAAAAACAAATCAATTTCCTTCACTACATTTAACATTATTTACACTTCTGGAAATCGGTAACTAGAAGAACGAAAAAAATAGCATATTGTACGTTTTCTTGAAACAAAGCTGCACAGCCTTTCTGTGCTCCAGACATATTTCCAGCACTATATAGCCCTTGAGCTCTGCAGTGCTCAAGATTTAATGTTAACCATGTTAGGCATGTAATCAACTTATTGCAGATCCCCTCTCTGGTCACAGATCCACAGGGAATAAACTCTGTGAATCTCTCCACAGGATGGCCATTATTCACATCTGTTAGTATAACTCTAAGTTGTTCCCAGTTGCTTATATCTGCAATTTCATCTGCTAGTATGGAATAAAAGGGTCCAAGAGGCTGTTGTTTAATATCCTTTATTATTTGCTGTTGAAGGTATTTTTAATACAGTCTAGCAGTTCATATTCTGCTGTTTTTTAAATATATTTTGCATTCTTTTGGTATGTCTGCAAGTGGGTTTGTAACTCTCAGTCACCAGGATGAATTCAGATGTGCAATCATCTCTATGTCCATAAAGTTTTATCTCTTGCCTTCCGAAGTACTTCAGACACTTTATAATAGATGTTATTAGAGCTCTGTTTTTGGCCACCTGCACTTCCATAGCAGTTAAAATTGCAAAGTCCACTTTTTGACATTAATTGTCACTTGTGGTTCTGAAAGCATGTAATTTTGCCTCAGATTTCAATGAATATCAGCTTTAGCATGCTTCAAATTACAGAATGGATGCTCAATGAATAACTTTGCATGTCCTGTTTGTGATGGTGTTAGAAACAATACACAGGTTAAGCAATATATCCCATCCTGTTTGAATATGCCAGAAACTTAAACTGCTCTAGCCATGAGAGCTGACATTGATGTAGGGAATTTCCTGATTTTCTTTGTAATCTGTGAAGGCTTTGAGTGGAGAAGAGAAATTGTCATGTGGTTTACAATGATTTACGACAGTGACTTTCTCCTTATCTGTAATGCTAGTACATGTGATGTGCTCACTAATATCTGTCAGTGAACAATTAGTGTCATTGATTTCATCTGGATGCTTCTTACAGCGCTGACATGACTGACTTCACTTATGGTAGTTCTCCCACTTTCCACATTATCTCTTGAGCTGCCGACTTTGGTGATAGTGAT
The DNA here is from genome assembly GCF_019279795.1 of Protopterus annectens. Taxonomy (NCBI): domain Eukaryota; kingdom Metazoa; phylum Chordata; order Ceratodontiformes; family Protopteridae; genus Protopterus; species Protopterus annectens. The sequence goes on along the minus strand of NC_056735.1, from coordinate 882,094,991 downwards.
ACTTTGACTGACTTCTCTGATTGCACTTCATTCATTTATAATGTTTTCTGTGTCATCATCCACATATGACTCTCTGACTGCTGGTTAAAAAATTTAAAATAAATATCAAAAGGATGATAACTTCTGTAGCAGTACAACAAAATAAAATACAACTTTATTTTCCCCCATTGAAGGGCATACTCTTACAGAAATGCAAAAAGTCTCACTAACTCAAAAATAAAAATACAGAGGGGAAACACACAATCCACACACTGGATGACTGCAAACCCACAAAAGAAATACAATGTATACTTCATGGATTACTAGGATGTTTCACCTCACCCATGAACTCCTTCCTTCATATATAAACAACAATACAAACATTTAAGGGGGTGGAGCCAAGATGGCCAAGTGAAAGCAGCAAAAATTTTGAGCTCTGTAGTATTATATTTAAATACAGGAACATTTTTATAATTGTATCAACACCTACTAATAATAGTATTGACTTCATTATTTCTTATTTTGGTGGAAATATATACAAATTTTCCTGTCACTATTAACTGGAAACTATGTCAGCAAAAGAAGATGAACAGCTCTAAACATTCTCACGACACTTTCTTAAGGAAGGACCTACAACTGGTGACATCCACTCTTCAGGAATTATCTTTGAAAATGGATGGTTTTCAAGAAAATATAGAAAGTCTTAGAGAAAACTGTCTTAAACAAACAGATGTCTTCAAAGCATTTCTTCAACAGCAAATTAAAATCTCTGACATGGAAACTGCCTTGAATGACATAGATGGAAGACTGAAAGTAGAAGAATTCCAAACAGACTTTCTTCTTAAACAAAATACATGGCTCATTTATAAAACTGATGACCTAGGAAACAGAGAAATAAGATGTATTAGCTGAATTTTTGGTTTTCTGGAAAAAACTGAAGGTGAGGACATTATTTATTTTCTAAATAAGTGGATACCTGAAATTTTAAATCTACAAGAGGGTTTCTTTTATGGTATTGGAAGAGCCCACAGAGCTATAGGCAAACCTCTACCATCCTCTACTTCTCCATCAAGATCCATTATAATAAAATTCTTATCATATATTGAGGAAAACCCCTTTGAAGTATAAACAAAACTTAATTAGATGTTATAATGACTGCTCAACCAAAGTAATGGATATGAGAAAAAGAAGTTGTCCCCTTATTAAATCTTTCAAACAAAATGATATTCAAGTTCAGTCTATCCAGCTAAAATTAAAATTCATTATTCAAATGAAATAAGAATCCTTAATAATCTAGAAGAAGCTTCTTTGTTCATCAAAACAACAATATAATTCTTATTCCAAAAGAAATGGACTGGTTATCTCCTTCCTTGAAAAAAACCTCAGAAAAAGCTCTGGACTGACCTAAAAAAGAAGTAAAATACAGAATCTACTTTCATGAATGCTAGTAAAGCTGTTAAACTATCAACCTCAAATTGACTTATGCTTGGACAAAAGTTCTATTCATAAGCTTGGTAAGAATCAAACTAACACAAAATGGTTTTCTTCATCTTCATAATTTCAGGAAACATTTCAATAGTAATTTTCACTTTAAAAGCAGCAAATACATTTCTAACCAATTACTTAATTCCACAGGAAACTGAATTCAATGTATATTTTAAATAATTATTTACATTTCTTTTTCTTTTAAAAATGATAGATAATGTAATTGTCAGGTATGTATTGGGGCTGGTTATGTTTAGCTGCTTTGTTTTCTCTTGCTGAGGTTTTGGCTAAATGTTATTAGAAATGGGAGTTTTGGTAATGCTGTTTTATTTTTTTTGGTGTTTTTGTGTGATTTGCTTTGTCCTAAGTAAATGGGAAGGTTATACAGAGGTGTATGTGATATTATTATTGTCATTGTACTTTTTTTTCTGTATTTGTTTTGATTGGCTACTGCCTGAAGTACAGTAAAATAAAGTATTCTTGCTTGTCTCAACCATTACATTTGGTGGAGATTTGACTGGTAAGTCTCTTCACTTACCTCAAGATGACACACGAGACAGTCCTGAAATCTTAAATCTTTTGAGTTGTTGACACTAATTTTCTTTGCTTCTTTCTTATGTGTACTGCAGGAAGCTATTAGAACTTTTGCTGTGTCACTCTTCATGTGTTGAATGTTCTGGGATGGTTCACTTCCCTCTACCAAACAAGCACTTGCAGCTTTTAATTTTAACATCCATTAGTTTCACTGAATATTTGTTCATGGTTCTTTTGGCCATTCATTTTCCATATTTCTGAACTCTCATTAGTACATTCTGACATTTTAAATAGTTACTGTATAAGTAAGAATGGATGGCTATATGCCATGCTATGATTATTATTAGATGTAATGAGAGGTTTTCTTTGCTTTTGAGTGAGTCACTCTGCACACTTACATTATACCGAGATTTGCTGTTACAATCTGAAGTGTGGGGAAAAAAGTGGGTTGCATGTTTCATTTAAGATTGTAGTTCCTGAATTCTCTGATTAGTCATACAGATGTGTAAGATGGCTTTGTTTGTTGTATGGTTATTGGTGATGGTGAGTTGATGATGGGAGATGTATACATAATAAAGAGCGCTGATGTCTTTTCTTGGTGCTTCATGAGTGATTGGGGTAGATTTGCAGTGAGGCAAATTTAATATGATGGGGTGTGTTTTGCTTTATTGTCATTTTGGTTGTTGTGTCTTTCGGCTTTTCCCGGTTAGGGGGTTGCCACAGCGGAACTCTGATCCGCTAATGATTGGCAGTAGATTTTTACATGCCGAGTTGCCGGCCCTGATGCACAACCTTCAACGAAGGTACGCCCATTCACGCATTTCTTCACACAGAAGACACTCTAGCTGACAGTCGAACAGGACAACATCTTACTGTGAGGTGACAACGCTACCGCAGCACCTATTATTTTTAAATTGGGTGATCTGTGGTAGTTGGGTTGATGTACAAATATGGTGGCCATTTATGGAAGACTGTTCTGTAGTTCCCAAAAGATGTTTGTATGGAACTTCTGATTCTCTGGTGCCATTCCTTCTGTTTTCAGGACATGTTTTTACTTCTCTGTGTCTCTGCATTCCTATGATATAACAGTTGTAGCAAGAAAGTGGCACAGAGTAAGCCTGGAATGAATAAAATATCATCTGTTTATACATAAGTGGAGGAGATAGAGGTAGATACTGTCTTATACATTGTAAACAAACTGGAGTATCTTTGTGTCAATTTAATCTTGGGACCAAACCCTAGACACCTCAGCATCACTGCTTTCTTCTATAGTGATTGTCTTTTATGCACAGATAGAGGGGATGACTGTATTAATGACAAAGGTACAATGTTAATGGAATGCAGGGAAGTGTTTTCTTCTTAGCAAATTTAGCATTCATGAAGTGAGATAAATGGGAATCAATGTAATGAGAACTGAGGGGGACACAAATGAATGGTTCAATGTGTGGTTCATGGCTGCAATGCATATTTGGGGATCTTGATAATAAAAACGCCAATAAGCTTGCAGAGCAAATCTTTTAGTGTACATAGAGAGGAAATCACATATAGAATATTTTCATATGTACTGATAAGAGCTCTTCACTACAGTCATGTGCTGTCTCAAAATCAATTTGAAATCTAGTTTATTGAAAAAGAGTAAGTATGAGTTAGAGTGAACAAGTCTAATGATTTTAATATGTGAGGAGAACTTACAGAAAAGGTTGAATTTCTGTACAGGTTTTCATGCACTAGTACAGTATTCAATAATATACAGCTCTAGTTAAGCAAATGTTTCACTTTTTAACTGAAGTAAATAATTCACAGTCAATTTCTGGTAAACAACTAGTAGCTTATTCAGCTCAGCATTACAGTCTGCAAGGTTACAAATCAAAATTGAAGTCATGTTCAGTATAGCCACAGAACTACATTCCACTGTGTCATCTGGAGTTTTTACATTAGAAATGAGTCCCTTCCCAACTCTATTATCCTTAAATATTATTTAAATAATCCAAGAAAAAGATCACATCTGATCTAGCATTTTATATCTCTTTCTTTGTTTTTGTATTTCTGTCCCAGGTGTTCCCTTTTTAAAACAGAGACGTATAGTCTTCTCTATTTTTGAGAGAAGTGGAACCAACTGATGATGTTTGACATTAATTTTGTGATTGTTCGATGCTGTCATTTGGATTTACAAAATAATTTACGTTAATGATAGATTATCAAAATTGTCTGTTAGAAACAAATCTATCTCATTTACATCAATCCCAACTATAATTATTAAGAACAGAATATGTTCAAATATTAGTATATCAGACATTCTTTGAATAGGTAGAACTTCATGTTTAATTATCAGCAATAACTTGTATAATATGTTTAAAAGAAATCTTTAGGATTACAGTATAGTATTTATTTGTTTTATGATAATTATTTATATTAGTAATTTTATAGTTGTACTTATACATTTCTTTTAATTTATTTTCTATTTGTTTAAGCAATATATCTCATAATTATCTCAACTACTTAACACAGTCTCTATTAGGTATATGATAACTGACATAGCCCAATCTGACTTATTGTTAGTTATGCTGGTTAGTCTGATAGATCCTTTGTTTATCTATTGGACTAGGAATTTTGATAATTCCATGTTGGTTCTTAAAGTTTTACATTTCTGTAGTAAAAAAAGTTTAATTTATTATTTCTGTTATTCCTATTCCCATTCAGCCTAATTCATTATTTCTTAGTTTTCTAGATACTAAAAGATTAACATTTTTTTAAATAACTTATTATTTATGCTTTATCACCATTTATGGTGGTGGAGAGAGCTTTTGGGAGATATAATTATTGATTCTGATAAATATTCAGTATATATATATATATATATATATATATATATATATATATATATATATATACAAATATATATATATATATATATATATATATATATATATATATATATATATAGACTTAACATTATTATCCTTAAATATTATTTAAATAATCCAAGAAAAAGATCAAATCTGATAAAATATCTAAATAATAACAAAGCACAAGTGGTGTTTCTTCAAGAAACTCACTTTAAAACAACGGAAAAGGACATTTGGAATCCTGGTAACTTTATAACTATTGCCCACTCTTCTTATAAGACTAAAAGAAGATGCATTATGATCCTTTACATACATAAATGCATACATACATACAAATATTTCAAGCATGGGCATTAATGCCCTTCTAGCTTACCAATATAGCAAAACACTTGTTCCCATAATAAGTATCCAGGCTACTCTTAAAAATATCTAAATGACTACTTGCTTTAATGTAATTTGGTAGTCTGTTCCATGCAACAGCTACTCTGTCAGAGAACCGATTAGTACACTTCTCATTCCTACAGAATTTTATACATAGGTTGTTTGATGATTTTCTAGTACTTTTTGATAACCACAAACATTCTCAGAGGTAGTTGTCTCTAAATGGTTTACATACCTGAGTAAGATCTCCTCTTAGATATCTGTAAGATACTTTGTACATGTTCAGATATTTTAGTTTTTCATAATAACTTACATTTTCACATCCATGGATGCCCTTGGTATAGCTCTGCTGTAATCTTTCCAGTTTACTCATGCTTGTTTTCTTATAGGGTTTCCATACTGTTATTCCATACTCAAGTTTGGGTCTAATGTAACTAACAAACAATGACTTTGTCATTTTTGATTTCCTAGACTTTATATATCTTTTTGTACAACCTATAGTTCTATAACTACAATTAACCAATTGGTTGATATGATTATAAAAACTCATAGCTGAATCTACCAATATACCCAGGTCCTTAAACGAGTCTACAACTTCAATCACTGTGCGTTGTATTAAATATTCATCTTTCAATTTATATCTCACAAATCTTAGATGCTTAGTTTTTGATGTATTTATCAGCATATTATTTTCCTGTGCTCAAATCGTCAATTTAGTCCCGTTATTTTGCAGACATGCCTTATCTGTAACACATGTAATCAGTTTACTCAATTTCAGGTCATCTGCATACAGACTGTAGAACATCTTAGATGAAAACGTTAGGTCTGAAAGATACAATCTAAACAAGTAAGGGCCTAGGACAGAGCCTTGTGGAGCACCCTGACTGTAGCCAAGGATTTCACATTCCTTTGGAAGAAAAGCATTATTACTCTCCAAATAATCTATAAATATGAAGATCAGGATGGTGTCTTCACCCTTGTTTTTTTAAAGTTTAATAAGAGATTATGGGCTTTAGTTAATATCTATTTTTTCCTGGTATGGGGAAACAGATTGCTAAAAAAAAAATCTAGACCTTATCATTAACACTTATAAAAGTAATTTAATATTAAGGGAGATTTTAACTGCAATTTAGAGAATTCTGACATCACTAATAATCGAATATTAAGACTTTATTCTACTGAAAAAATCTTTTAAAAATGAACTGACTGTCTTAATTTACTAGATACATTTAATTTGAAGGACGCTAATGCTTTACCCTTTTCTTATCAAGATTACAAATATGGCACTCAAACTAGAATAGACAGAGTTTTAGTTTCTCATGATCTGAATTCTAAAATTTCACTTTTTTCTATATTTCCATGCCCTATTTCTGATCATGAAGCCCTTAACTTTAAATGTCAAATGGATTTTAAAAGACTATTCTTTTCAACTAAAAACCCAGTGTATATAACCAAATTAAAATATTCTAAACCATGGTTACTCTCCAAATTATTTTTTTTCTTCAAACAAATATTAAATCAGATGTTAATATAGTTATGATTTGGGATTACTTAAAAGCTTACATCTATGGTAGAACCCTTTCCTGATATAAGAACAAAATTAAAGAATGAGATTTAGAATAACAAAATATTCAATCTCAACTGCTAATAGCTAAAGCCCAAAATTGCAAAAATAATAATACTAATATAAAACTGAATAAAACTATAGAAGAACTAAATAAACTTTAATTATAAATAAACTAATAAACTTTAACTTGGCATTCTATCTCATAAATCAAACTTAGCAATAGAAAGATTACAAATGAGCTCCTATTATCTATTACCAAAACATATGCATAATTTATCAGTGAGATTAGATTGCATTTAAAAACTAATAATATTGTAAAAATAAGACATGAAGGTTCGAAAGAAATCTGCTCTGATATTGGAGACATTCTTGATGCTTTTAAATATCATTATACTATTCATGACATTTCAGATGTTAATTCTTCTAATTTAAATTTAGAATTTCTTAGTATTAAGAAAATTCCAGCAGAATTAAAAACTAAACATCAAATACATATTTCACAAAAAGAAATTATAGATAAATTTAAAAAAATAAAAAAAACAACAAAGCTCTAGGAATGGATGGAGTAATAATAGAAATCTATAAACTCTTTCCTGTTTCCATTACTTTATTCTTTCACAAAACTTTGATTGAAATTCAAACACAGGGAAAGATTCCTTCTTCTTGGAAATTTTCATTAATCCCCCTTATTCTAAAAGACAATAAAAATCCTCTGTTGTGGGTCTTAAAGACCCATCTAACTTCTAAATAATGACTAAATGATCTTCATGTCTATTACTACTGATAGATTAAAATAACCTTTTATCTAATGCAATAAATCAAGACCAAACATGACGATATTAGAAGAATATTAACCTTTATAGATTGCTTAAATAAGGAAAATGAGGAAGCCTTGATAATTGGCTTAGATATTGAAAAGGCATTTGACTCTTTAAATTGGAATTATTTATTTAAAATTTGAAATTTATTTGATTTCCCTCCTTCATTTATTTCTCTTTTAAAGAGTACTTATAGTAATAACAAAGTTTATGTTAAGCTAGGACCTTTTACTTCAGAATCCATTCCTTTAACTAAAAGTACTAAACAAGGTTGTCCATTATCCCCAATTTTATTTGTTTTTGCTAATGAAATCTTTGCCATTTTAATTTGAACTAATTCAAAGATTCATGGTATTGATATATATAACAATTATTCTTCCAAAATTATGCTATATGCAGATGACATTCTACTAACATTACCAAATTCATGGGTAACTCCCTTAGAACTGGAAACTGCAATACATTGTTTCAATCTCTTTGGTCTTCAGTTTAATCAATATAAATCTAAATATATGGTATTGAACAAAAAGAAGAAAGTATGAATTTGTAAAAATCATATTATAAGTAAAAAAATCCCATGATTATCTGTGTGTAGTTCTACTTAGTTCTATATATGATATAATAGCAACTAATTATAATAATATAAAAATAATAAAAAATATTACTGAAAAATGGAATAGACTTCTCATTTCTATGAAGATAGACTTTGGTTAATAAAAATGATTGTTCTACCTAAAATATTATACATAGCTCAAGCATTTTCTATTTATTTAGATACACATTTTATTAATGATATAAATAAACTCTTATTAAAGAATTGAATAGCCTTTATTCATCACACCAGATAGTGGGATCAGGGAGGGATTAACTTTCCTGATATTGATACCTATATTAAGGTTTCAATATTCAAAATCATCTTGAAATGGATAGACCAAAATTATACATCTAACTGGAAATCTTTACATTTAATAATTTTACAAAATAATAATCTTTCAGCCAACTTCTCATTAAAAATCTGACTAATACAGTCTGGCACTTTCTTTATTATATTACACAATATGATACTTCTATAGTTAGAAAATATAATTTTATGAACTCTACACTTAATAGTTTCAAAAAAATGTTCTTGCTAATTTAGACACTAAAATCTGGTTTTAAACTTTAATCCTCTTCAGTATCAACAAAATTTTCTTTAATAAAGTGGATAATAACATATTTAATTTTTGGGAAACAAAAAGTTATCTGTTGGCATCATTACCTTAAAGAACTCAAACTTAGAGAAATGTATCAACTTATAAAGGATTTAAAGGATTTTGATTTAGATTCTCATGACTGGTTATTGCTACAAAATGTGTTTGCTTATTCACATGGCCTTTGTAAAATTTGTAGCAATTCATTTTTAAAGATTCCCCCTGAATTATTTATTTATTTATTTTACATTTGTTAACCGGGATGGTCCGGCTGGATACATGTCCATTTTCAGCGGAGTCCCGGGGAGAAAAGCTCCAAAGATACAAATTAAGATAAGAAATAGACATTACAAATAAATGTTCAACTAATAGAGGTTACATAGAAGAAGATTGTAGACATAGTACATAGATATAACGAAACAAACAATCCACTAAATTGTGGTTACAATACAAGTTGATTGTAGACATAGTATATGCATTCTTCCGTGAGGCCAGTGGCATACTTTTCTTATTGACAATGGAGGTCGAGGATAACAATAGTTGGAGTTGCAGTCATAAAGGATCTCATTAATTAAAATGAGGGGGAGTAGCTGAGCAGAGTGTGTTGGAGGGAAGTATGAAGTCTTAGTCTGGGTTGGTACAGGGGCATATCCAGTGTGACTTGAGGTGACTTATAAGTTTATGTTTAAATATGGTTGGGAAGATTCTTTGGTAATGTCAGTAGGTAGTGAGTTCCAGTTTTTACCGACAGAGTTGGTGAAGAGGGAGTCGCCTGCAGCATGGTTGGATTTGATTGTAAGTACTAGGAGTTTGGTGGATGAGCGTAGTGGGCGACTGTTATTGTAGGGGCAGATTGTGTTTCTTAGGGCTGGGGTAGTGTCCGGTTGGTGGAGGATTTTATGGGCGACTTTGAGTTGGTTGAGTTGTAGGAGGTGGGGTAGTTCCAACCAGCCCAAGAGTTTCAGGTTCTGGCAATGGTGGGTACGGTAGGGTGAGTCAGTAGCAAATCTGGCAATTTGGTTGTAGCATGAAGACAGTTTTTTAAGATTGGTTTTATTCAGGTCGGAGAATAGAGGAGAGGCATAGAGAAGGGTAGATAGGAGGTGGGAGCGGGCAATTGTTATTCTAGCTTGCGGGGTGAGGTATGCTTTGATCCTGAACAGACAGCCAAGTTTTATATTGGTAGTTTTTATCGTTTGATTGATGTGTGCATCAAATCTGAGGTTGCAGTCGATCATGACACCCAATAGTTTAGTTTGGGTAACTGGGGTGATGATGGTACCATTATTACCTGTTATATTGAACAGAGGTGAGGTGGTCCTGTGTGTTGGGGTAAAGAGAAGTAGTTTAGTTTTATTGGGATTTAGTATTAGGCGTTGGTTTAGCAGCCAGTTTTCTACCTTGTTGAAGGTGCTTTGTGTTATTTTGGTAAGTTCGGCTGGGGTGGAGGCAGTGCAGATCAAGGCTGAGTCATCTGCATATTGAATGCAGGTAGCCTCTGGTATGGCTGTGCTAAGTTCATTTATAAAGATGGGGAACAGAAGGGGACCTAGTATTGAGCCTTGGGGTACTCCTAGTCTGATGGAGAGGTGTGAGGAGAGTTTACCCTCCCACAGTACAGCCTGTTTCCTGCATTGTAGGTAGGACTCAAACCATTGGAGGGCCAGTTTGTTTAAGTTGTTGGCCTCCAGGCAGTTCATTAGCATTTTGTGGTCCACCATGTCAAAGGCCTTGGACAGGTCTAGGAAGAGAGCAGAGGACAGTACATTGTTGTTATGATTTTGATTTATAGTGTCTGAGAAAGAGAGAAGGGCTGTAGTGGTGCTGTGATTGGGCCTAAAGCCATGTTGTGAGTTGGATAAAAGTTTGTTTTGTGTGAGATATTTCATGAGTTGAATATGTACACACTTCTCCATGATCTTAGCTAGTGGAGACAAGATTGCTATGGGCCTGTAGTTAGACAGTTCAGTGGAACTGCCCCCTTTGTGAACTGGTATGACATGTGAGATTTTCCATATGTCAGGGATTATGGCTTCTGATATGGATCAGTTAATAAGAATGGAGATGGGGTATGCAATTGCTTCTGCAGCTTTTTGTAAGTAGTCAGCTGGGAGGAGGTCAGCAGCCAGGGTGGTTGGTCTTAGTTTCCTAAGTAGGGTTTTGATGAGTTGAGTAGGGACTGGTTGGAGGCTAAAGGAAGTTGTAGTTTTGGAATTGGTTGTGCTAGGATTGGAACCAGTGGGTGAGAGTTGGTTAGCTAAAGTTTGGATGGTTTCGGTGACGAAGGTGTTAAAGGAGTTGGCAATATCTTTGGGGGAGCTGTGATTAGCGACAGATGGTTTTGGGGTGGTGGTTTGTCCTGGGTGGAGGAGTCTTTTTATTCCCATCCAGAATTTCTGAGGTTCAGTTTTGTGAACCTGTTGTAAGTGTGGTAGTATTCTTTTTTGTCTGAGGTTACTGATTTTTTTGCTTCATTTCTTAGTTGCCTAAATAACAGTTGGTCAGGTAGGGTTTTAGTAGTTTGGTAGGTGTCCCATGCTTTATTTCTTAATGCAAGTTTTGCCCTAGTTTCTTTAGTGAGCCAAGGTGCAGTATTGACCTTGATTCTACTAGTGCTAGGGGCATGAAGGTCGAGAATAGCCAGAAATCTGGAGTTGAAGTAACTGACTGCTTCATCTAGTGGAAGGCCTTTTAGGGCAGACCAGTTGCAAGACTTTAGTTCATTGTTAAATTTTTGGGGGTTAAAGTTTTTATTACTTCTTATAGTTTTATATGTGGGTTGATGATGGTGATTAACCTTTAGTTTAAGTATATATGTGAGGCAGTGATCGCTTAGATCATCAGGTGTAGTGCCTGACATATACTGATGTGGAGAGTTATTGATGAGTATCCAGTCTAGAGTACTAGCTTTGTCGTGTGATTTGTTTTGCCTAGTGGGTGTGGTTATGGTTTGGGTAAATCCTTGGAGGTTTACATGGATTGCTGGGGATTGAGAAGAGCAGGTTTTCCAGTCAATGTTGAAGTCCCCGAGGATTATGGTTTCCTGTGGCTGGTTGTTGTTGAGCCAGGTTAGGAACTCCTCAAGTGTGTCTGTGTTCTTCCCTGGGGGTATGTAGGCACAGACAATGTTTATGCTTTTATGGTTGTTAATGTGTAGTTTTGTGGTAATGATCTCAGCATTGTTGAATAGAAGGAGGTTGGGGGTTGGCTATGGTGACAGATAAAGTGGATTTATAGAGTATTGCTACCCCTCCGCCCTTTATTTGGGTGCGATCAAGTCTATGCATGTTATACCCAGGTGGCAGGACATCATTATCCTTAGTGGTAGGTTTTAGCCATGTTTCCGTGAGGCATAGTATATCAGGTGAGTAATCTGCCAGGAGGGCATGTAGGTGCTGAATTTTGTTGTTTACGCTCCTTATATTCAGGTGGCAGGCCAGCAAGGAGTCTAGGGGTCTATGTGTGGGGTCTATATTGGTTGGGGTGTTGGTGGAGAGAAAAAAGGTAGTAGTAATATTTGGACCTGGGTTAGGGTGGATGTCACCATCCATGGTGAGGTTGTTTTTTAGCCTCATTATAAGTTTCCAGATCCTAAGTAGAGTACTATGATAGTACCTAGGTTTGGAGTAGATGTATCTAGGCCTGATAGGAGCATAATTGAGTGAGGTGGGTGTCTGGGAGGGGAGGGGTTGAGGGATGTTGTGAGTGGGTAAGGGAGATGAGGTCCTGAATCTGGGATAGTAAAAGCCTAGGTATTCTGTGTCCTCAGAGGTTGTGAATAGGAGTAGGTAGATTAGCAGGGATGACAAAATGGTTAGTAATAGAGGTGTGTAGATAGCCATAGTAGTTGGATTAAGATTTTGGTACTAGTATGTGAGTAGTAGGGGGTGGAGGGGACTAGTATTGTCAGAAGGGATAGGTTGGGATTCTAGCACAGGTTATAGGGGATTGGTTGAAGAGGGGTTTGGGAGTGGCCAGGGAGGTATAAATTAAGGAATAGTAGGGGCGGGTGGGATTAGGGGGCAGGGCGGGGCGCAAAGTGAGCCCGAGCGAAGCGAGGGCGAGCAGAGCGGGGCTACACCAGTTATCCAATTTGCCAGTGATTGGAGGTTGCAAGGTGGGTGTTTCTTTACTACCACAAGGTCTGTTAGGCAAGTTTCAGCTTAAAATTAGCTTAAAATTAGGCAGAAAATAATATTAAGTTAGCCTTTATTAGTATTTTTGCAGGAGGTTTTGCTGCATGGTTTTATAAAGGCTAAGGTTAACTGTAATGTTGCGATCTACTTATAGGGCTTATGATGGTAATTCTAGTGCCGGACCCAGCTACCGGGTGGTTAAAACAACAGTTAAAAGTAGGGCCATTACCCTATAACTTTTCCTTGCAGAGTACGATGTTCGTGGACCTCGTGCTTCACTATTTCTCTGTAGGCTTTTAAGTTGAGGGAGCTTGCTAGGTTGTGTTCACAGGGAGCGACCTGTGGGGTTAGATTAGTAAAGTTACCAGCAGTCAGTAGAGTTGTGACTATTCAGAGTCACATATCTTTAAATAGTTGGCGTTCCCATATTCACATTTCATTAAACAGTTTGTAATATTATCAACATGTGCCTTACAGCTTGTATGCTTAAGTTTCTACTAGCACTGGTTACTGCTCATAGTAATTACTTAACATGAATTTAAAAAACAGACTGAAGATATACCATGTGCCTTACAGCATGTACGCTTATGTTTCTGCTAGCACAGACTACCGCATATAGTAATTATTTAACAGAAATTTTAAAAACAGACTAGATATACCAGGTGCCTTACAGCATGTACGCTTATGTTTCCGCTAGCACAGACTACTGCTTATAGTAATTATTTAACAGAAATTTAAAAAACAGACTAGATATACCAGGATACAGTGTGCTAAGCTGCGACCTTTGAGCTGTAGTGTTATCAGCGTAATTTCAGATAACAACGCGGTGGTTATAAACAGTGATATTCCATTCAAGCACTATCGCTGTTTTTACTCTGATCTATAGCAGGTATAGACTTAACAACTTTACGAAAGCACACATAATTACACAGCAGAAATATCTACTCATTACTCGTTATAGCAGCAGAAAAGTCAGATAAGCAATCAACACAATCAGATTTGAAACAGATTATATGATATTTACAGGATTTTCACAAACCGTGATTAATAGCCAGCGTCTGGCTGGATCCTGGGACACTAGAGTTATGGAAAATGGCGGGCAGCGTGGGAGGGATATATGACCTCGGTTCAATGGGGCTACACCAGTTATCCAATTTGCCAGTGATTGGAGGTTGCAAGGTGGGTGTTTCTTTACTACCACAAGGTCTGTTAGGCAAGTTTCAGCTTAAAATTAGCCTAAAATTAGCTTAAAATTAGGCAGAAAATAATATTAAGTTAGCCTTTATTAGTATTTTTGCAGGAGGTTTTGCTGCATGGTTTTATAAAGGCTAAGGTTAGCTGTAATGTTGTGATCTACTTATAGGGCTTATGATGGTAATTCTAGTGCTGGACCCAGCTACCATGCGGTTAAAACAACAGTTAAAAGTAGGGCCATTACCCTATAACTTTTCCTTGCAGGGTACGATGTTCACGGACCTCGTGCTTCACTATTTCTCTGTAGGCTTTTAAGTTGAGGGAGCTTGCTAGGTTGTGTTCACAGGGAGCGACCCTATAACTTTTCCTTGCAGGGTATGATGTTCGCAGACCTCGTGCTTCACTATTTCTCTGTAGGCTTTTAAGTTGAGGGAGCTTGCTAGGTTGTGTTCACAGGGAGCGACCCTATAACTTTTCCTTGTAGGGTACGATGTTCGCGGACCTCGTGCTTCACTATTTCTCTGTAGGCTTTTAAGTTGAGGGAGCTTGCTAGGTTGTGTTCACAGGGAGCGACCCTATAACTTTTCCTTGCAGGGTACGATGTTCGCGGACCTCATGCTTCACTATTTCTCTGTAGGCTTTTAAGTTGAGGGAGCTTGCTAGGTTGTGTTCACAGGGAGCGACCCTATAACTTTTCCTTGCAGGGTACGATGTTCGCGGACCTCGTGCTTCACTATTTCTCTGTAGGCTTTTAAGTTGAGGGAGCTTGCTAGGTTGTGTTCACAGGGAGCGACCGTGATTAATAGCCGGCATCTGGCTGGGTCCTGGGACACTAGAGCTATGCAAAAATTAATAAATTATTCATATGAAATTATATACAATACATCAAAACACTGAAAAAAATAACTCCAACATTACATAAAATCCTAATAAATTACAAGATAAAACTACAAGATAAATATTAGAATTATATAACTATAGGCCACATTTCTTGCTTGTCCCATGAGAACAAATCTCAAATGTTATCATCCATTAAATATACATCTTGGTTACAATACTGGCTTATATTTACTTGGAAATTTTTGCATAGAGCATTCCTAACCCCAAAAAACTTGCTAAATTTAGTAAAAACAAGAATATTTCTTGCTGGAGGTGTATGCAAAAATGTAAACCTGATTGGCTTCATATGTTTTATCCCTATCCTCCATTAAAACAATTTTGGAGTGAACTAGATGATTTTTTAAAAGTGTTGTTCTCTGATCCTTTTTCATTGTCAAAATATTTAATTTTATTTAATGTAATGATGGTCTTGCTTTGAATAAGAACAATCTTTCTCCACTTTGGGCTATCCTTGCAGTCACAAGAAAAAGCATAACGAGAAAATGGAAATCCACTGATGCACCACTTTTTGAAGATGTCTTATCTTTTCTGAAAGAGACAGATCATCAGGAAACCAAAGTTAAACAACACAGGATTCATCCAAAACCATTTGTCAGCAATCCTTGGAAGAAAGTGTTATCTCTGATTGACATTTTGCAGATAGACTCTGGCTTTCTTCAATGAGAAATTGAAATGATTCTTACATTCTCTTTTATTTATTTATCTATAAAAGTGATACTTGATTTTGTTTCAGGTCTTTGTACATATTTTATATAGTTTTTTTATTAATAGTTTCATGTCTTCTGCTCATTATATTATTTAATGTATTATTCACTACGTTGTTAGTATGAAAAAACAATTTATATGAGGAAAAAGGAACAGTATTTTTCAGTTAATTTTCCAGACATTAACTGATTTTAACAACTTTTTTATTCCTTCCAAAACTGAATCAGCAAAAGATATGCATACCGTAATTCACAATATCCTACACAAATACATTACCACAGGAAATAGTGTTATAAATATCTGAACTATCTAACATAATCATCCAGAAAAATAGGACATTATGCTCAAATTTGGTGTTGCTTTCACCCACTGCTGTAACTTACCTTCACAGACTGAATCTTTTCCATGTTTTATGGCCTTTCTAAAAAATTTGAAAAGCAACTGTTGATCTAGTTCTCACTTGGTTCCTGAAGATATAGCTGCAGTTTTTCCTGACATACAGCAGCTCTTTTTCAATACAAGACTTTTAACTGCTTCTGTATCTAATCTACAAAATAAAACAATGTCAAGTACTACTGACTTAGCTAGTGGCTACAACAACACATGTTCATTATGCTGAACAAATATAAAACACTTCACAAATGAATGCATGATCTGTTTTCCACTGTGGCATGTTGCAATTACTTTACAAAACTGTTTCCATCTGTGGGTGGTATATTAATCACTGTTATCTTAGCCACTGCTAGAAATGAAATGTGCTCTGACACTACATTTTCCCCATTAACTTAACTATCTGTGGTAACTGTAAGTATAGCCAGAATAAACTCATTAACATCTATGCAAAGTTAAATGTCACTCTTATATCAGTCTGCAGACATCCTTGCAAAACATAGTATTTTCTGGAAGAAATAAACTTAAAAAGCATAAGAAAGAAATGTATATATTTCGTAAGCAATGAAAGACATTAAAATGTACACATAGGAATGCAATCAGTAGGAAGTATTGCTTACTTTGATAATACTATATTCATAGACTTTCTATAAATCTTACTGTGTATTGTACTGTGTACAGGCACATAATTATATTTTTGCTATAGGTTTATAGGTTCATAAGTTCATAGGTGTGTACTAGGCTAATGGCCCTGGAGCCATTACAAGCCTAGCCCATAGGATTACCCTGGCATTGTTCCACCTGACCTTAGTTCCCAGTGCCTCAGTTGAGTAGAGCCACTGGAGTGATCCTCAGGGTGAATTTTCTATTTCCCATCCACTCATTAAGATTTCTCTTAAAGAGGATCAGTGAGGTGCTCTGCTTGACCTGTATGGGAAGTCTATTCCAGAGCATGGGCAGTCTGTGGGTTATGAACCTGTCCCTCCAGCTTGTTCTGTTGATTGTGGTAATGAGGTTGCGGTCTCTGGAGCATGTTGTGAGGAGGGATTGGGATTTCTTTAGATGTAGCATTTCTAACAGAGCTGGATCAGGCATGGCTTTGTAAGTCAAACAGAGATCGCCACTAAGTAGCTGATATGAGACAGAGATTAGTTGGAGTTTTTTGAGTCTGTCCATATAGGACAAGTGTTTAAGGCCTAGGATCCTCTTTGTGAGGTAGTTTTTTGGCCTCTCCAGTTGTTGCAGTTGTATAGTGAGGTACATGCCAAATGGGGCATTGTACTCAATGATTGGCCTAAGGAGGGAAGAGTAGAGGGAGACAGTGATCTCTTTCTTCCTGGATGCAAAACCCTTAGTAATGAGATGTGCCACATAGAAGGACTTTCTGACCACAGTGGCAATGTGGTGGTCAAAAGAGAGGTTGCTGTCAACCTGGGTTCCCAGAATTCTTATAATGCCTTCTGTGTTCAGTGGACTGCCATCGATGTGGTAATGCAAGGGAACTGGGTTTTTCCCAAGGGGGATGACGACACATTTTTTGGCATTGAGCTTAAGGCCGTGGTTCTGCACCAGTTGTTGCTCTCAGTGAAGCCTTTCTGTAGGATGTCAACATCACTTGGAGAGTTAATAATAGCTCCCAACTTGCAATAGTCTGCGAACTTTGTTAGCCAGAGTCCCTTCGTGTTGGCCTGGACTTCAGAGAAGTAGACAACAAAAAGGAGAGGACCCAGGACCGAACCCTGTGGGACTCCACTTGTGACTGGTCTGCAGTCTGACTTGGAGTCAGCTACTTTCACACTGTGGGTTATATCTGTGAGCCAGTTTGCAACCCACCTAGTGATATAGGGGTTGACACCTAGCTTAGTGAGGTCTTCTATGATTCCTGAGTGGGGAATGGTATCAAAGGCCTTGATCACATTAAGGTAGGCTGTATGAACCATATTGCCTTCATCCACAGCCCTGGTAACTGACTCAAAGAAGTCGACCAAGATGAGGAGGAATGATCTACCCTTCACAAAACCAAACTGTGTGGGATCCAGAGTTTGGAGATTCCTTATATCCTTGTTTATTAGGTCTATGATGATGTGTTCCATAGCTTTGCATATCAGACTTGTCAGGCTAATGGGGCGATAGTTCCCAGGGTCTGTAGTCACTCCTCCTATACTTTCACAAATTGTCATATCTTGAGACTGTACGACCTAGACATATATTGTTCAGTTTTGTTAATCTGACATAAGCTATAACTTCTTTATGCGCAACATCAT
>NC_056735.1:882016602-882071602 GCF_019279795.1 Protopterus annectens | reverse complement strand
TTACTCAAACATAAAGCATCCCTACAACTTAACATAGTAACCCTCCCACCATACCTATTACCCACAGAGCACAATCATAAAGTTTCCCTTATAAACAAACACATTCAAAAACTGAGAAAACTAATAACCTCATGCATATCAAAACTAGCACTAAGTGGAGACATCCACCTCGACCCTGGCCCTACCATCTCCAACCCCAATCCTCATAATCAGACTAGAAACCACAACTTCTCCCATATTACAGCCAATAGAAAGCCAAATGACTTCCTTCTACTAAGCCTAAATATTAGAAGTATATCCAACAAAGTCCATGAACTCCATGCCACCATAGACTTGTACTACCCAGATATAGTCATCCTGACAGAAACCTGGCTAAAACCTCACATTACCAATGAGCAAATACTCCCTACAGGTTATGGCATACTAAGAGTAGACTGGCTAAACAAGAAAGGAGGCGGTGTAGCTATAATATTTAAACAGCATCTAAACATCCAGATCTTAAAATCATCAGCTTCACAAATAGGCAGTGAAGAAATAATATATACCAACCTCAAAATAAACCAAAACAAAACCATCAACATAATTGGATGCTACTTCCCAGCTGGTCAAAACATCCCTCCACTAGAATACCTCCTCAGCTGGTCTACCCACGATCCCCCAAGAAACTATCATTTTAGGTGATATCAATATTGACTGGCAATCCTGTTCTGGCAACCATCCAACCCATCATGTAAACCTTCATAGTTTCACCCAACTAATCCAGTCGCCAACCAGGATAAATAAAAACTCCAGCAAGCACACTACCCTGGATTGGATACTAGTCAGTACGAGCCCCCAGTCATATATAACAGGTTGTTTATCAGATAGCTTCAGTGATCACTCCCCAACATTCCCACTCAAAAAATACCTATACCAAGCTAAACCTGTCATCTACTGTCAAATACGTAAAAAACTAAACTTTAACCCACTCACATTCATCTCATCCCTCAAAGAATGTAACTGGCATCCTCTAAAGTACCTCAGTCTTGATGACGCAGTTGAATTTTTTAATACTACCTTCCTAAGCATCATTAATTACCATGCCCCCATAAGACTTTCCAGAACCAAAGCACAACCCTCCCCATGGCTACAGAAAACCACTAAGTCAGAAATGAAAAACAGGGATAAAGCCTGGGAGCACTGGCACAAAACCAAAACCCCTCAACTAGACAGGAATTCGTAGAACTACACAATAGAGTCAAAAAGCTAATAAAACAGGACAAATTCCAATACTACCAGTCTGCCCTAGACTCCTCACAACACAGCCCCAAACAATTCTGGTCTTCCATAAACTCCATCCTCCACCCAGGTAAAGTCAGTACCCTCCTCCTAACATCCCTCACTCCTCAGAAAATATTGCTACCTCATTCAACACACACTTCACACAAACCATACTATCACTAGCTAAACAACACAACCCCCTCCTCCAACCCACACCTTCAACTAGTTATCTCCCACTGCCTTCTCTTTTTCTCCTGTACCTACCTTCAACATAAAAAAACTCTTAACTAAACTTAAGCCCACCAAATTAGCAGCAGACAACCTCCCAAGTGAATACCTACAAATCGCAGCTGATGCTCTGGCCTACCCAGTATCCATCTTGATTAACCGATCTCTGTCAGAAAGTTACGTTCCCACACTGTGGAAAGTATCACATATAATTCCCCTCCACAAAGGCGGACCCTCCACAGAACTAACTAATTACCGCCCCATAGCTATTCTCTCTCCACTCTCCAAAATACTAGAGAGATGCATACACTCTCAGGTCTCAGACTACCTCCTTACTAATAACCTCCTTTCCAATGCTCAGCATGGTTTACAACCAATCCATAGCACCACCACTGTCTTACTCTCCTTTACTAACACTATCCTTCAGCATAAAAACGATGGTTATCTCTCCTCTGCTACTTTCCTGGACCTATCTAAAGCATTTGACATGGTCCCACACAAACAACTTATCTCTGTCCTCAATAACCTATTCTTCTCTCAGTCAGTCACCAACTGGTTTCAGAGTTACCTGTCTGACCGCCAACAATTCGTTGTATGGCAGAATGACATATCTCCCCAACTACCTGTCTCCATAGGGGTTCCCCAAGGATCCATCCTTGGACCCCTACTCTTCTCTGTTTTCACCAATAATCTAGCCTCTGCCACCAAACATGGCACACTCATACAATACGCAGATGACTCGACCATCATCTGCTCAGCCCAGTCCCTACCCAAACTGCAAAAAGTCACACAGGAAGCCTTTTCCACTGTTGAAACTTGGTTCTCCGATGCCCAGTTAATACTCATCCCAAACAAAACTAAACTACTCATCTTACAACCCACCAAACATACTCAAAACAACTCTCACTTTAACATCACAGCAAAAGACAACACCACTATATACCCAACTGAACACACAAAATTGCTAGGAGTGGAAATAGACAATAAACTAAAATTTGACATTCACATATCCATGACCATAAAAAAAGTCCACAAAAAACTAGGAGTGTTATACAGAAATAAGCAACTTCTCATCAAAGCAGCAAAGATTTCAATAGCAAATTCCCACCTTATCTCCACCCTACTTTATGCCTCTCCAATATATACCAACCTAAGGCAATGCGATCTAAACAAGCTAGAGACCTGCTACAACAAAATCGCCAAATTCGCCACAGGGGCATCCTACCGTAGTCACCACTGTCTCTCACTTGCCGAACTGGGCTGGCTTGAACTCCCTCACCTCCTTCAATGGTATCAACTCTCACTCACCCACAAACTAGTAAACCATCCACTAAATGTCCCATCCC
Organism: Protopterus annectens; assembly: GCF_019279795.1. Classification (NCBI taxonomy): domain Eukaryota; kingdom Metazoa; phylum Chordata; order Ceratodontiformes; family Protopteridae; genus Protopterus; species Protopterus annectens. The sequence goes on along the minus strand of NC_056735.1, from coordinate 882,068,768 downwards.
TCCAGAATCTACTCCAACCCTATCACACCACCAGACCACTAAGATCCAGCAAGAAAAATCACTTGCAGATCACTAAAGCCAATAACTCTGCTGGTGAAGCACTATTCTCTTGCGCCATAGTCAAATTATGGAACTCACTCCCACCCACAATTACCTCCATACCATCATGCACCCACTTCAAAACTTTACTAAAAGCGCACCTAAAACATGCTGGCTATGCCCTTGCAACTCCCACTCTAATATCATCCACCCCATCCAACCACTACCTTTCTTTCCACTCCACTAACTACCTTGATTATAGCAAGCTCAGATGCTGATAAGCCTAGTACTTACTATACAGCAGGAACTTCTTATTGTAACATTTGTTAATGTCTGTTATGTACTTCACAGATAAAGATTCTAGTTGTCTACTGATGTACTATGTTCTTCATCTGTAAATATGTTGTAAGTAATTGCTATGTTAAATTGTTAATCACTATGTAATCCAATGTAACTACTGTCTGTTTATTTTAACTGTGGAGCTTTTCTCTCCGGGCCTCCGCTGAAAATGGACCTACGTCCAGTCGGACACTCCCGGTTAACAAATGTAAATAAATAAATAAATAAATGAATAATAATAAAAAAAAAAATATATATATATATGTTTATTTAAATATATCTACTATCTACAGTGTGTGTGTGTGTGTGTGTGTGTGTGTGTGTGTGTGTGTGTGTGTGTGTGTGTGTGTGTGTGTGTGTGTGTGTGTGTGTGTATATATATATATATATATATATATATATATATATATATATATGTAGAGTGAGAGAGATATATATATCTATCTATATCTATATACTTCATACTTCAGATCCTTTAGTACATATAAGCTAAAGAAAAAACTTATTCTAGCAACTTTAAAGTTTATAAGAGCAACATTTAAAATCTGCCTATGATTTGGGGCCTTATTCCCTGCATTATTCTCACATTTGTCCAGAATTCTTGTGCAAGGCCAAGATATATTGTGTTCATTGGGTTTTTCAGGTTAAAATATTGAATAATCATTTCATTATATATGCTATTTTCCGGCAGTTTAACATCTGTTTGTACACTATGTTTAAAATCAAACTTTTTCGAAGCTGATTCTCCCTACCAATGTTCAATAAATGTATACAGCTAAAACATAAGTAATGTATATTGACTAAATGCTCATATGTTGTTCAAAAAATCATCTTGTATTTTCATTATGATTGCTTACGTTTTGTTGCCAATTACTTGTATTCTTTGTTATGATTGTTTTGTTGTCTCTGCCTTCTTGACCCATGTTGCACCTGAAAAGTGTATATGGACCAATTCAATTACCTGGTTAAAAAATGAAATAATTAATTAAATAAATAAATATGTACATATACATGCGGACGTACATAACATCAGAACATGTTCATTTTTTCAAGAGGGATTCATCCTTCTTTAATTCTTGTTTCCAATTCTTTGTATATCCTTGTTACTGTGCCAGGGAATGCAACTGGTTCCATTACCCTACTTATAAAATCCCAGTTATCTCTGTTGAATGGTTTCTGACCATCAAGACCCACCAAAAATAGCAGTATTTTCTTAAATTCTGCTTCCCTCTTGATCTTAGCAGTTCTATTAATGTTGTCAAATGTTTGTATCCCCTCCCCTCTACAACACCACATTGATCCAGGTATAGTAATTTTAGTAACACCTTTGACATGCTTTTAGGTAATACAGACATTAACAACTTTATAATTTTGATTTAAAATTGAAACGGGTCTATGGTTCTGAAGGGTCTTTACTCTCTTACAGTAAATATATATAGAGAGATAGATATATTGCTGTATCTTCGCCGGGCTGGCAACTCGACACTGTAAAACTACACTGCCAGTCATGAGCGGACTGTGATCCGCTGTGGCGACTCCTAACCGGGAAAAGCCAAAAGAAGAAGAAGATATATTGCTGTATCTTAGACAAGGGAACATTTTCTGAGATACTACAATCTTGTTCTTCTTACATAACTGATTGATTGCACCTTGAAGTTTTGATCATCATTATTTCAAACTTCACCCAGGCAGCCATTTATTTTATTACTAGCTCAACAATTAATGACTTCTAATATGTGAATGTATGCAGTTGTTGTAATGTCTTAATACACAATTAAAAGCACTTAGTAGAAAAACAGCGTTTTTAGAAAAGGATTAATAGTAATCAATAGATTAATAGTGCCAGACTTATGACAGCTTCACCAAATAAAATTTCTTGTTAAGGTCATACATATGACTTTATCTCAGTGTTCACTGTCTTGGAAAATCCAGAAAGTAACAAATCCCAATGAATGTTTGCAGTGTAACAATTGAAACAGTAAAAGAACTTCAGCAAAGCATAACAACTATATCATCCTCATCTTAAGCACAGACTCCTTAGGCCTGCTTCCTGTGAAACCCTTTGTCAGTGTGTTGAAACAAATCTCATTCTCTCATATCTCAGCAATTAGGATAATGCCCCAACCCCAGTGGTCCTGCCTGCTGTACCTACATAGTAGCTTAGACAAGCCCAAAAATATACCTCTCAAATGTCACTGAAATTTAGTGACATTCCTGATTTGGCTCAAAATTTTGCTCTGGCCCTTTTAATTCTTCCTAAAACATGTGATTTTTGGGAGAAAAGGTGGTGGATTGCATTGTATAAACAATGACAAAAATTATAGAGTCATTTTACTTCAGAAAATGCATATTAATTCATGTTTTCTTATTCTGTTAACTTTTTAACTTAATAGTACTAAGATTTTAAAGTGCCCCTGATTATGTCTTGCTTCGGCTCTGATTCTGGTGGCATAGTTGCTAAAACTGGTGACTTTTGGAAAAAGGTGTTGAATTACACAATAAATAATGAGTTAATAGCCTTCTTTTACTTCAGAAAAATGTATAGCAATTCACAATCCCTTGTTCTGTCAATGTCTCACGTAAGTAGTATAAATATCTTAAAAGTACCCCTGATTATTTCTGAATTTGTTCCTTACTCTGTGAATTTGAAGCAATTTGTCATGGATTTGTTGAAACCTATGGTAGTAAGAGGCTGACTGTGCCTGATTCAGGTTGCTAAGAGGTTGACATTTATGCACAGAACTATACCTAGATTTGATGACTTCTTGTGTAGCCTTCATTAAGTTTCATGGAGTTCTCTTCTAACATCGCACTCACAGCCATTCGCAGATAACTTTCTAAATGACCATGTTAACAATACATTTGAAGAAGACAGTATGCTACACAAGTGAGTGAAGAACAGGTCCATCCTTTTGTCCACAAACCCTTTGTCCCATGGGGCACCCTTCTAATAACCTGCAACCCTGGATTTCAAGAGGCACGAGAGGTAATTTAATTAATTTATTTTTTTATGAAATGAAAATCAACACCCTGCCCAATTTTCACCTGCATTGGCACATTTATGTTTCCCGCTTGAGCCCAAAGCTCTCACTATATCGCCCAAACATGGAAGAATGGGCACTACTTACCAAGTTCCGAATACCTTCCCCTTTGAAGCTTACATTGTGATTAAATGTGCTGTTATGTACTCGTATAAAGTTATTTCAGTTATTTAATATGAATCTCTATTTAGCATGGATGTTGGTTAAACATTTTAATGTATGACGGGCCTTCCCATTGTGAAACAGTGAGGGTAGTTGTATTTTTGAGGTACACTTTGAGAAGTATGTACAATCTTTGATGATGAGTGACATAAAGTAATTAAAATCCACCGATCAAAAGCCAGAACCAGCAGTTTTAACTGCTAGTACAGCCGATTTTATTTGGTATGCATCTTTTTGCAACAGTATCTATTACTCATAACCTTCCAGCTCCAAAATATACAAACAAGTACTAATAATTGCACTAAGAAGCTCACAGGTTGGTTAAAAGGAAAATGGTTAATTTGTACTTGGAATATTAATATGATTCAGTATTATTTACTATGTACCAATATTAATATAGTTTTTGACACTGAATATGATGTGACCTTTCAATGTGGAACTGCCAGGAACATAGACTTTAAAAATGACTATAGTTCCTTGTAATGAGGTATACTGGAGAGATGTGATAGTATTTTGGTCATTTTATGGTGTTGGGGTACACATATCCTTAACTTTTAAAAGTGTGCAAGGATAAATTATTATTTATGATAGGCATGTACTTTTTTAAGGGGGCACATGTATTTTTATTATTTTTTCTAGTTGGCATGTCTTTTTTTACTTACTTACTTTATTTATTTTTAAATATCTTTAAGGCTCATCATGTCACGATAACATCTTGCTGTTTTTATTTTATTCCCTATTCCCTATAATGTATGATAGTCCGATTCTGAGCCTGTTTGTTTTCAAATATACTCCACCAGAGCTACTGGATAGCTCTCAACTAATCAGGGACAAATCTCTTCATAATATGGAAAAAAATCATCCAGAAATGATCAGTGGTTGTCACTCAGGGACACTTTTAAAATATTAGTGCCATTAAATGCTTACATTGACAGAATAAAAGAAAGTAAATTAATATATATTTTCTGACTTAAAGGCTCTTTAATTCTATAATTATTGCCATTATTTATTAAGTGCAATTCACCTTTTCTGGAAAAGTCACCAGTTTTGATGAGGAGGGTAAGCGGAATAGTGCTAAGAGGTATGACCAGGAGTTACAGCCATTAGGTACACCTCTACACTTATCTCTTAAGAAAAACGAGGAATACAGTCCGAGACATTAATAGAGTAGAACACTAGAGGAGGGGTAGTCAAATGAAAAAAGGTGATCTTTTTATTGCCCTTTCACTAGCACTCCAAACAAGGTGCTCTCTCAGCTGTACCACTTTGGGGCTTTCAAACTCGAACTTAAAAAAAAAAAAACCTTAAAGCCTAATATCTCGATCACAAGTGAATAGCAGTTCTTCAGAGTTACTCTGCAAATTTCTTTGTCTAACAAATGCTCAGAGTCTTTCAGATTATTTACGTTTTTGCACAATGAATCCTACATTGCAGCTCTCACCAAATGCACCTAACTCAAATACAACAGAGATGCAATTGGAGGAGTAGTTGAGCATCACTATAAAATAAAAAAAAAATCAACTGACTGCAACCTCCAATTGCAACTCTGATGTATTTCAGTTAGGCTCATTTGGAGACAGTCTAGGATTCATTGTGAGAAAAAGAAAATGCAGCTTACTCTGAAGTTGAAACTGGAAAATGTACCATTTGGTGGTACATTTTTCTGATTTAAAAAAAAAAAAAAAAAAAAGAACAAGGGTTTAGAAAGGGAAAAGGGGTGGAAACTGGATTTCTCCCCTTCAATCATGTCCTGGAACCCTTAATCCTTAATTTTTACCCAGAGACTTAGCACAAGTAAGACTTGTCATATCAAATAGATGTGCTTCTCCTTTTGTACTACTGCGACACTGATGTTTTTACTACTCTTGTTCCTACTATATTGGTGGTTTTTCACCAGAGTTCTGATGCTGGTCATAGCCTTTCTTCCCTCAAAGTTCATCCAGCAGCCATTTGGCATTTCCATCAAGCCATTGAATCTATTTCCTTAGTTTTCTTCTGTGAGTGCACACACACACACACACACACACACACACACACACACACACACACACACACACACACACACACACACACACACACACACACTCTCTGTTTCATCATTGAAGTTTATATTTCCTCCTTTAAAACAGGCTGTTTCTGCAGATGTGAAGTTTCAGTCATTAAATACAACAAAAAAAAAACTCCTCTGTTCCTTATAGAGATCACCTCCTTAGGAAAGACTTTTGAGCTTTAAGCATTGTGTGCCAACCCTCCATACATTATCATCTAGAAAGATGGTGTCCATGAATCCTCACACTACCTTCCTGCCTAAGGTGGCCATGCACTCAAGGGGTGATCAGTCTTCTCAGTCTCACAGTTGTTTTCCAATATTTATGTCGACTTGGGAATATTTTATTGCAGTGAAATTTCTTAGACTTGAATCTATTTGGTCAGAAGAGAAGTCATCAGAAAAGGTGAACAATATTTAATTTTCTCATAAGAAACTAGGTACCAAGCTGTTTCCTTTTCTCTGTGGTATTGACAGTGATTATAGTTTTGTTATTGGATTTCTAGCAAATTAGCATTCTTTAATAGTGGTGGCCAGTTCACAAGCCACCTTCAGAAATGCCTCAGTGGATGGCATTTTCATGGGTGCCACATGGGCATCTCCAAACACACTTGCAAGACACTAGCAATCCAGAGGGTAGCCTTGTAGCACAGAGTATTAAAGCTGTAAGCTGTTAATGAGTGGCTGCTTTTGGCCCATGGTTTGATTCACTCCATTTGTCAGCTATGTGACTTGAAGCAAGTCATTTAACTGGTTGGTGCTCTAGGGTAAGTCTGAAAAACCTTGAGGATTAGTGTTCTTCCTTGGTTGACAAATACAGCAAAATGATCAGTGCTCTATCTAAATTAAAGTTAACAATGGAGAAAAATGAAATAAAGTGAAATCTGCTTTTGGTGCCACAGCTATTCAGGGTATTCATTTTGAGCCAGTCTAGGATCTAGCTTGGGACTCTCTTGGTGTTGATATTGAAACTTTGGACTTAGACATCATGTGCAGCAGTAACAGTTATCTTTGTAAGAGCTTGTAGAGTGACGGCCCCCTCAAAGAGTGTCTGTTCCTCTAGAAAAAAATGAAAATTTTGATAAAAATGGCTTTGTTTTGATAGTTTACATTTCTGTCAAATCAGGGGTATTTCTGGGAGGTTGCTTAGTGTTTTTGTTAGAATTATTATTATTATTATTATTATTATTATTATTATTAATAAATCACCATTATTATTTATGTTTACACACAATGAATCCTATATCTCAGTTATTACCAAACACGCCTAACTCAACTACAGTGGTGTTGCAGTTGGAAGAGCAACCAAGGATCATTGTAAAAAAAAAAAAATCACCTGACTGCAACCTCTAATCATATCTCTGATTTGTTTGAGTTAGGTGCATTTGGTGACAGGATAGGATTTGTTGTGAGAAAAAGAAAATGCACCTTACACTGAAGCTAAAACCAAGAAATGTACTGTTTGATGGTAGATTTTTTTGGTTTTCAACAGAATACAGTGCATTTTCTTTAACACGCTACAGCTCAGTGAAAGTTTCACTGAAATAGTAAAATAAAATATAAGTTAAAACCAGAAAATGTAACGTTTTGGGGCTACTTTTCTCTAATTAAAAAAAAAAAGAACAAGGGTTTAAAAAGGGAAAAAGTGGGCTGCGCACATCCCTGCACCCATGCCTAAATCCACCACTGGATATGCTTGAGGGATTGTTTATGTTCTCTGTCTTATATCATCACTTGAGAGGTGATCTATATTTTAGAATCCACACCATGAAAAATTCCTTCCTATTCTGGAAATTGTTACTAGAATAGACAGGAGGGCTAACATGCAGATATCCATCATCTCAAAAATCTCCATTAAAAACAATATCAAATGTAACTTCTTTTTTACCCAGCATCTCCTGCAAGTTTAGAATAATCTCATGCACCCTTTAAAAATAGTATAGTTATATAGATATATACTCATTTAAACATAAAGAACTGTGGTCCAGCTACTTGATGGTCAGTGTGTTGTAACCGTAGCTAACCTACACAAATCCAGTCAAGTTGCCATGGAAGGCTGCACCACAGATCTCTGTTAAACAGACCAAATTTTATCACTTCTATAGCTATAATTTTAAATTTCAGTTATACAGTTTTGATCACAGTTGTTTCTTTTGATTCTCTACTTTGAAATACATTTCACTTAGCAACATGAGTGAGTCCACATAACCATAACTTTAGTATCTCTGGGGCTACTCCTTACCTCCTTACCTCCTTGGATACTTTGGATTGTACTTAAGAGAAACATAAAAGATGCAATATAATCTTAAAAACTATTTAAGTACTGTAGGCTGCATGCTATCTGTAATTCTGCTACATAATAAAATGACAACTTATTCTTAATCTTTCCAATGCATTTAAGGATCCTTGTGACATGTTTTAGGATTATGTAAATAAATCTTCTAATCTTTAAATAAAGTTTGATATTTAGTAGGTTGAGCAGCCTTCATTATGGAGTATGTATCCTGCATATTTTTGTTGTAAAAACTACCAATTACTTAAAACAGGGGGGACTTGTTAGTGATTAAACAGCTTATTATAATGACCAGACAACACCTCAAATTGTGGAAGACATTTTATTTGTGTTATTTGCACTGCATCTCTGAATTGTTTGTATTCCATCTGTATACTTAAACATATAGGCTACATTTTCAAAACACAATGGATAATATGAGTTTCTTCCAACAGAAGTAAATGATTCTAGAAAAATACATTTTGCATTTTGTCAGTTCTCCATGACAAGTTATACTCTTATATTTTTTTCTCAGACTCATACTAAACTTATATGAATCATATTGTAGAAGAGCAGTTGTAATAAATGGGCTGAATTGTCTTCAGTTGTTTAAATATGTTGAAACTCTTCAATCTACACCAGAGCTGAAAAAAATGTCATTACAATCTGACAATCTGAATTAATTCTAAAAGCACTGATGCATGCATGCATACATGATTGTGAAAGGGTCTTTGTGAATGTTAATGGGCACAACTTTTTATACATTGAAAAACAAGTTTGGCATACATGGAGGAATGTACTAGGATCTGTTTTAAAACAAGAAGTTAACTGCAAGCATTCTGTTTTACCACATCATACTTTCCTGTGTTTGTTTATTACCACTGTCACATTCTTTGTGCATGTTTACTTATTTAAGCCATAAGAAAATAAACTCAAGATACAAAGAAACACTATTATCCTCATCAGAAAATGAACAAAACTGTCTAAATTGTCTGACAAGGTAAATTAATTCTAAAAACACTGATTAATGCAAGCACAATTGCGAATGTATTTGTGAATGTTCATGGACACAACTTTCTTACATTTTGAAAAACATGTTTTGTACCCTTGGAAGAAATAATATGTTTGTGTTTCATTTCACACCCTTATCTCTTATATTTCAGTATAAAGCTGGGTTACATTTTTAGTACAGACAGAAGTTATCTAATCTAGTCAGTTTTGATACTGCTCATAAAATGAATTTGTCATATGAAATTATTTTGGTACAATTTGCCTGTTTTCTTTGACTGACTTCTGTGAATGCTTTTTGTTCAAAATATTATACATAGTTTATGAAACAGCTGAATGTGCAATACTGGTGCACACCTCTCAACCTCTTAGAGCGAGAAATCTGGGCAAATACATAAATAATGGGGAGGCAATGGATGAAAATAGGGACAATCTTTAAATATTGCTCTTACAAACTTAGAAAGTTAATAGAGTAACAGGATTTGCATTAACATGAATTCTCTAAAGGGTATGAAGCCTCAAATATCTGTTATTATCTTGTGACTTCAGTCTTCAATAATTTGTCAAAGATTTTCCAGAATAACAGAATTTTATGAGAAATAGACAACAAATATAAGGCAAAAAAACTGGACATTCTGCAAAACTCTGGGCAGTTGAGAGGTATGTAAACTGGTGCAAAGTCACTGGTATAATATGACTTTAATGTGCTAGGCTCTTTTTTAAAATTAGATGTAAACTACAAGCATTCTCTTTTACCTGGTCATACCTTTCTGTATCTGTTTATACGTCACCACTATCACATTCTTTCTGCATGCTTATTTATTTCAGTCATAATAAAACTACATGAAGATACAAAGAAAGGCTATTATCATCCTCAGAAAATTAACACAGAAACATGCACGGAGCACAGTGATTATGCTCCAATATTCAGTGAGACACAATCTTCTCCTGCTTAACTTGTTAAAGTCGGGTCTCATGTCATGCAGTCAGATCTGCAAGTCCTGACCAATAAATGACAATGCTAGACTAAAAAACAGATTTGTTTCTGCCTGATCCCATACCAGTAATGTGTTCCTTGCTTCCTGTTATGAACTTAGAAAGTAGCTAGAATAACAAGATGTGTATTTACCTGCATTTTCTGAAGAATGTGAAGTCTGAAACTCAAATGTATGTCATTATTTAGTTACTTAAATCCTCAGAGATGTGTCAAAAAACAAAGATTTTATGAGGAAGAGACTAAATATATCAGGTAAAAATCTGGACAGTTGAGTGGCAAAAAAGGTGAGTGCAAGCATAACTGGCTGAGTGAGCACTCCCTAAGTGCTTTATGGCTTCAAAAGCTGTCAAAACACTTAGTGGTAGTTTTAGTTTTTTTTTGTAACTAGTAGTAAGTGGAACAGATGTCTCAGATCATAACACTTTACTATGTATTCTCGACATGGATGTCAAGATTCAATTACTGAGCTTCTCTCTCATGTTAATTTCTTGCCATCCGTGCCTCAAAGAATATAATAAACATGTTTTGATCAGTGACCTGATCATAATCCTTTATGTTATAACTAGTACAGGTGTTGCATTTTGTGTGTTTCTGTATGCGTATGTGTGCATGTTATGTGTATGTGTGTGTGTGTGTGTGTGTGTGTGTGTGTGTGTGTGTGTGTGTGTGTGTGTGTGTGTGTGACTATTTATGTTCTCTCTTTATTTCTCTCGATATTTGTGGTTGATTTCAAAACAGTGAATAAAGAGGCAAGTGCTAAAAGAAACAAAAGTAAAAAAATAAGAAAGATATGTAAAAAATAAGCCATGTGTTATTGTTTAATAAACTTAATCTTTAGGCTGTGTTTTTTATGGAACTGCTAAGAAGTTAAAAAGCAAAGAACAAACAAGTCCTCATTTACCCAGTTAAAGGAACCAAACTTCATCAACAGGTAAGTAAGACATGTTCCTGTGATGTATTCATATCCCAATGTAATGCACACCTCTGGAACAAAATGTCCATTATAAGCCAAGAGTAGCACCCTTGTCAGCTTCAAGGTAAACCTAGATAATTGAATAGGCCTTAAATTATCCACAGGCCTACGTTGAGCTGTCCACCTTGAGGCTGGAGGGAAATTTTGAATATGTATTATTAGCTAGGCTTATAATGGTCTGTGGACTGATTGCCAAGTACTTAACTATGGACCTAAAAGCAGTATCAGATGCAAAATCAGACCAAAAATCTAGCTGGGTATAATACATGTCTTGCGAATTACAGCTATATATGTGGACCAGTAGTTTGCCATAACTAAAATAGATGGCTCAGTTGTGATGGTGAAGAGGGGGGGCTGGATTTGCAAGTGTAAAATACTGTAGTAAGTAAACTAAAAAACTAAAGAAAACAGATATCATGTGGTGTGTTAATTTCAAAAATCCACCAATATCCTGCTAAGTTGCATGTTTATTTTCTTTTAATTGTGCACAGACAAGACACAATATGATGGTTATAGTTATAATGCTGGCATTCTTTCCTTCTATTTGCAGCTATTTTTTCCCTCATATAGTTACTTTATAACTGAATTCAACAAGCAAGCAATAATGCCTAACAGGGCATGTGTTATTGTGCAAATAATGCCCACCCAGGGGTGTTCTGAGGCCCAGTGTCTCAGGCAGAGGGTCTCTACGGCCCTGGAATGCATTATTTAAACAGTATCACACACCTTGTAGACACTGTTGTGCTTAGAGAATGGGCTACCTGTTAAATTGTTTTGTATTTGTTTGTCTTTCTTGTTTTTTTAATTACTACATGTATATTTTTAATATTGTTGACATAAAATAGTTCCTCTGCTTACTGTTTCAAACTTTCTGTATTATATGCTGGTAAATCATGAGGTGGTTGAAGTCACTGAAAAATGAGTTACATTGGAGTTTCAGACTTTATTATAGCTCTCAATTTTCCATGGGCAAATCTCAACAGAATCAGGGACAAATTCAGAAGTAATCAGGGAAAATATCAATTCTGTTAACTTGAAACATTTACAGAATAAGAGAATGTGAATTAATATACATTTTCTGAAGTAAAAAAGTCTATCATTTATTGTCATTATTTATTATGTGAAAGTCACCACTTTCTCCAAAAGTCACCAGTTTTAGTAGGGATTAAGGGAGGCAAGAGCTACAATCTGAGTCAAAATCAGAGGTGTCCCTGATGTGACAGGTATGGCCTTCATATCCTCCAGAAAATACATGTTAACGTGAATCCTGCCAGTAAATTTGTCCCAATTATAGAGCCTTTGTTTTCCCATTATTTTAGGCTTTAACCAGATTTCTTGAGCTAAGAGGTTGAGAGAGGTCTATATTAAATTATCAAACGGATGGATTATCGAAAGTGCCGTTCATTGAGTTCTGGTTTGTGCAACTGGGGTGAAGTGAAGATCAGGAATTTTGCTCTTTCCTCACTGTAGTGCGATCTCTGAGTTGGTATATATAATTAGCGGGGGGGCACAGCCCCCCACAAAACCAAGTAATGTGAACGGCACTTCCGATATTTTGGCCATTCGACATTTGTTCCATTCCATAATTTAATATAGACCCATTGAGAGGTATGCATACCTCTTAATTTCAAATGAGTTGCATCCACTGCTTGATCTGTCTCTTTCAAACATAAACACACACACACACACACACACACACACACACACACACACACACACACACACACACACACACACACACACACACACACTTCTATTTTTGTAAATATCCATTTGTTTTAATTTTACACTTGCTAAACAGCAAAAGCACTGCTTAGTGAGTGTAAAATAATGTCTCTATCTGACTCACTTTTATGCATACATACACTCATACATACAGACATAAACACACACACACTTTTTCTTTATTTTTTTTTTTTGTTTTAATTTTTCACTAGCTAAACATCAAAAGTGCTGCTCAGTCAGTGTAAAATAAGGGCGGCCATTATGTCCGTTACAGTCCAAGCTCCATGATAGCTTAATATGCTTGTTTTTCAGTGAGTATTAGCTGTACATTAACACCCTGCTGGGGAATGTTTATTCTCTAATCGGAGTGGTGATGTACAGGTTGCCCATTTTCTAAGAAGTCTTGATTTTGGCATTACTGTCACTGCAAAGACTTCCCCCTTCACCATAATTATGAAGTAATCCATGCAACTTTGGCAGTCATAAGAGATTGCACAAAAAGCTTTTTTTTTCATTACACAGGACTTAGAAATCTGCCACTGATGAATGGTCAGTAAAACAAAAAAGGCATGCTGTCAGTATAGGTTTCAAGTATGTGCCATGGGAACTCCAATGATTAGTTCATAACTTAGCTAAGAACAAATCAGTTTGTTGTATGTTTATTTCATCTGCAGCCTTCAGAGGAAAATAACTTTTATACAAAAATTAACCAAATATCAGCAATACATTTCTATATATATTGCATTCATGACATTAAACTTCTCTAATATGACAGCATGGTGAATGAAGGTTTTACAAAGTGAAGTTGTCCAAGTTAGACTGGGGTGAGGTCAGATAGGTCCAAATGTGTATGAGCTGATGGCTAATGCTTTGTGGGTTAATAACAGAAGAGGCATAGTGATATAAGTAAAAAAATGTACGCATTTTGAGTTAGCAAGGAACACAGAAGCAAAGAAAGATGTATGCGGAGAAAAGGTAAAATGGAAGGACAAAAGTTTTGGTGATATGTGTCTATCTCCTGCCCAAGACAAATATTACAACAATAGAAGTTATTCAAGCTAGGATATTTCTTTTTAAGTTTTTGTTTGATAGTAGGGAATGGAATTTAGTCATCAGAAAAGTGGATGTACATAAAGGACCCTGGATGAGACTTCAAATAGAGGAATAATATTTGGGACACTGCATGAAATCATTAGTATGGCTGGATCTATGGCTGATTACCAGAGAAAATGCTAGAGATAGGGGTATACTTTCTACTCAGCCATATATAGATTTTGGTCTAGATTAGATTGATGATATATTGAATATAGACAGATAGTGAAGAGGGTAATGTGTGACTCATTGATAAGTCTCTGACCATGCATTGGTTAGTATAAGCCTTAAAATGCAGGAAGAAAAGGAATTACCAATTCATTGAAGCTTCCTGGGTACATCTTGAAAATGAAAGAGGAGACAGAATGGTTATAGAGGGACATGATAAGTATGGTGGGAGGCAACAAAGAATGGTGTCCCGAGGAATGGGATAAATTTAAAAAAAGGGCTGTGGGAAAAGATAAAAAAAATTGAAACTAAGCTTAAGTTAAGAAAGTTAATTTAGGAGATCTATGATGGAGAAGTTAAGGGAACTACAAAGAAGAAACCACAGTATGACATGGTGAGATAAAGAGACAGAGGGAGAGCTGAGGAAGAAATTACAGGGGTGAAAGAATGAAAAAAATTCTAATGAGTAGAGTGGGAATGGAAAAACTTTTATTTTTCTATTTTAACTCAGAGAACTAACACATTGACAAGTGAGTTTGAGACAAAGGGAGGTGGAGAAAGGGGTGCTTGGCTGAAACAGGAAGATGGGGTACTATGAACAGATAGAGGAATTCAAGGTGTAGTATAAAGATCTATATAGATATGAGGAAGGAAAGGACAGAGCAGAAAGTGCAGGAAATGGTAAGGTGGGAAGTGCTAGAATTTTTGGAACTGATGGACCGAGGTAAAGTTGAAGTGATAAAAAAGATAAGTAAAGAAGATTTCAAAACAATACAGAGGAAAATGAAAAAAAAAAGAGAAAACACTGGGAACTGATGGACTACCAATAAACATATGGGAAATAAGGGAGGAGAAAATTATAGAGATATGGCCTAAAATTTTAATTAAACGTCTAGAGGAAGAAGAAATACCAAGAAAAAAGAAAGAGGCAGTAATGTTAGAAATTTATAAGGAAGGGAAAAATCTGCTGTCCCTGCCCTCATATAGACCAATTTCCATACGGATCCATGATTCGAAGTGTTTTTTGTTGATAATGGCAGAAAGATTTGCCAAGTTTGTACTTGCGAAATTCATAAGAATCAGATTGGGCTTGCAGAAGGATGGAGGATGGGGAATAACCTAATAAACACACTGATGATAATGAAGAATGCCAGCCGAAGGAAAGGAAACAAACCATGCTATCAACGGATGCTGATAAGGCCTTTGGTAGAATTCAGTGAAAGTACCTGTTTAATTTACCAAGGTGATAGGAGTTTCTGGAAGAATGGGTGAAGATAAGCAAAGTTGTCAGAGCAAGATTCAAGGTTAGAGCAAGAATGTTCAGGGTAGTTGGTCTGATGAGGGAGACAAGGCCATACTGCCACCTTCCTTCCCCAAATTATTCACTGTTTAGTTAGCACCATTAGCAATAGCAGTTTGGAGAGCTGAAATATGAGGTCATTATCAGGGGTATGACAATGTAAGATCTTGCATGTGAACAATGTTTTGCTAATACTTGGGGACCCTATCAAGGATATAGGTAATTAATGGGAAATAATTGGTTGCTTTAATAAGGTGGTAGGATATAAAGTCATTCAAAACAAGACACAAGTTATTGTTATCAACATGACTCAAGAGGAACAGTTAAGGGTTTGGCAGTGGAATATGTAAGGATGAGCTTAAGTATTTGGCAATATAATAGGGTATATAATTAAAGGAAACAGAAGAGGATTAAATTACCCCCCCCCACACACACACACACAGCTGGATGTTAGTGTGCTGTCAGGATGCTCTCAAAGTCTTTGCTAACCCTGGCATAAAAACTCAGTATTAGTCTGTGGACAGATTGCTGTGGCTGGTAGACCCAGGAAAAGACAAGGGCAACTGTCAGGTTGAAAGCAGTGGTGAAAAAAGGAAGCAATATATATATATTTCTATATAGTTATGTATAGTTTTATACACACACACACACACACACACACACACACACACACACACACACACACACACACACACACACACACACACACACACACACACACACACACACACACACACACACACACACACACACATATATCTATCTATATATATATATATATATATTATATATATATATATATATATATATATATATATATATATATATATATATATATATATATATATATATATATATATATATTATATATATAAAATGCAGTTTTATATTTAAACACTACTCTAAGACTAGCAGTGTCCCTTAACGACCAGGGGTTGGAGTGCTTACCACTTTTTCCTATACTCTGCGAATGGGAGGGCTGCTCGACCCTTTGAGTAACTCCCCTACAGAAAGAGAAGTGTCCCCAATATTGATCTAACGCTGTGGTTCCATACAGTTTTTTCCTATAATCTCTGAATGAGAGGGGTGCCCAATGACTTTAAATAACTCCTCTACAGAAAGAGAAGTATACTCCCCTACTGATCTAACACAGTGGTTACATACAATGTAAATGATCCCCTACTAAGCTGCTCTTTGTTCTGGGACTTAATTTCAACTGGAATAATTGCAGAGTTTTAGAAAAGTGGTGTGCACACTGACTAGATCGCAAGAGACGAATCCCCTCTTTTCTCCTGATAGTGTTAACCCACATCGGTGCATATGTTTTTGGTCCTGATAACTTGCATTAAGCATGCTGGCATGCTAATTTATAAAATCTGGTCAAACTGTAGCACAGATTTTACACTGGTTATAAAACGTATTAGTCTACTCTCCTATTAATTACTTAAGAAACAAGTTAACTTGAAGCGAGTATCTTAGTCAACCTTTGGTACTCCTGTTACAAATGCTGGTACCAGCCTGAGGCTCCTTGCTTGTATAGCTTGTTATCTGAGGTAGCTTAGGCTGGCCCTTGTGCTGCTGCCCACTTCACTCACCCATGCTATGTTGGGCTCACTCTGCTCCCCTACCCTAGCCCCAGTTCTCACCCATCCCCACATATTCTAACTTTATACCTTAAGCATAAGCATAAGCATAGTACCCTCCTCCCCTTCTCACCACCTCTTCTTGTTAACTCCTACCAATCACATCTCTAGACTCTCTGCCTTGCCACTCCACCTACCAGAACACTACACTCATAGAATTAAAACACTACACACTTTTCCCCAACTTCGACCTGCCACACCTCTACCCCCCACAATCCCAATTACAAAACATCTTCTCTCTTTCCTAACTCTCATAACATCATAAGTTCATATTTCAACTAATTTCTGCCCAAAAAAATCACATAACCATAACTCCATTATCAAACCTGACTATATTTCATAATTCATCTCTACCTTTCACTTAGTAACTTATCTGCTTCCCTCCATGAGTTTCTCTTTCCCCAGCTACCTCCTCTCTTACTCTCTCCACCACATTTCAGAAGGATATTCATCCTCACCTCCATTACCTTTCTTATACTACTCTCATACCTGTCCTCCTATCATACTACATTACCTTCCAGAAACATTCCCCCTACCTTTACTTATCTGCCTACAGACTTACAAACTCCCCAAACCTTTGAAGTAGCACCCTCTATATTCAATCAAATAAACCCTCCCATATTCAGGATCAAACCAGTCCTTCACCCATCTCACCCTTAAAAAGTAGACATACATACCTAACCTTCTACTCTAAAACTCTTTCCATAACACCAGTCACCAATAAATTACTCCTATCAGGGGATATCCATCCAAACCCTACCTAACCGTCTACTCTAAAACTCTTTCCATAACACTAATCATTAATAAATTACTCCTGTCAGGGGATAGCCATCCAAACCCTGGTCCTCTCTCTAGTCCCTCGTCTACCACTCTCTTCCCTCCCTCATCCATCCCACACCCTAACTCCCCCTCTAAATTCTTAACTTTATACTCCATGAACTTACACAGCATCCTCAACAAAGTCAGTGAATTCCACGCATAGCTTGCCCATTACTCCCCTGATATAACAACACTAACAGAAACATGGCTTAAGCCACACATCACTGCCAGGGAAATCATTCCCCAAGGGTATAACATCTTCCTCCTAGATAGGCCTCACAAAAAATGTGGAGGGGTACATATAATCTATTTCGACTAACACAACATGTCCCCTTTAAGCACATCCCTCCCTAACTTTCACATAGCTGAACTCTTAATAGTAAGTGTGAAATGCTGTGCAAGATGCCTATGGCTTACACTACTGTCATTCTATTTATAGTGTGGGTGTGGAAGTAGACTTTTATGATGGAAATGTTCTGAATTGGGCAGTTTTGTCATTACTGGTTCATGCATTTTGTTTCATTGCCTACAGTACAGCCTACTGGAAATGTTCAAGCAATACATTTAAAATGCACTCTGTCTAACAAGTGTGTTGTATTATACAAGGAATATAATTTAAAACAATTGTGTTGTATTATACAAGGAATATAATTTAATAAAGTCAAGAAGGTGTATCAAAGAAAATAACACATGTATGTTTCTTGTTTTGTGTGCAAGGGGCCAATGATTTGAAAACAGCCCACAAACAGCATTGAAACCCACAGCACATCCAAAGAAAATGCATCTGGCCAGTGACAGATAAAGATTACCTTTGGGCTATCATTTAGTAAATTCATTTGTCACTTCTCACCATAGCTCTCAACCTCTTAGCAGAAACAAACCTGGACAAACAAAGTTAATAATGGGGAATACATATTCAGTTCTCACTTCTCAGCATAGCTCTAAACTCTTAGCACAAAAAACCTGGACAAAGCTCACAAGTGGTGGTGGCTAGGGACTTTCCAGGGAGTGGGACACATTTTAAACATTGCTTGTATAATTTTGTAAAGTTGCTAGAATAAAATGCTGCGATACCACCATGCAATTCACTGGCAAGTTTTGAACCCAGGACCCTATGCACTACAGTCAGAACAACATATCACTATGCCAAATCAACAGCTTCCTGAAAAATAGGAAAACTGAAACTTAATGGCTATCACTTAGTGAATTAATTTCTCACTTCTCACCACAGCTCTCAACCTCTTAGCACAAAAAACCTGTGGCTTGGGACTTTAGTCTCTTTTACCATGTACCTTGAGCCTGAGAACCTCTAGCCACCAGGTGTATTACAATAGGGCCATTTTCACACTCACACACACGCACACACTGAACTGCTTAGACAGATGAGAATTGCAAATTGAATCCATCAACACCTCCCCAAAGATCTATATATAGCCCTTAAAGGGGTGAATTACTACTAGCTAAGACAACAAAGCAAGTTGCTGTGATTGTAATGAGTATAAATACAGTGACAGCACTTACAGTAACTGTACATAAGTATGAAATATGCTTATGAGATTTTTTTCATTAATTCAGAATACTCTATTCAAAGATTTTTTTTAGATTGTTATCGTCACAGCCCTCCCACTTTACCTTATTCTCAAGCACTATTGCCTGTTCATGCCCTATTCATTTCTTGTGTGAGCAATATATTGGCATAATGTTAAGATTTCTGTCTTACAGTTCCAAGGCCCTTGTTTAAAGCTGATCTCTTATCATTGTCTGCATGCTTTTGCATGATTTACTTCTGTCTACATCAGTTTCTAATGGAGATCATGCCTTCCTGTTTACCAAACATGCCAGCTGCATCAGTATTCTAAATTGTCTATGGCCGTTAAATTTTTCCTTATTTTATATCCTGGGTTATAGCTGAAAGGGATTCAAGATGAGTCAATTCACTTACTCATTTGGCACACACACACACACACACACACACACACACACACACACACACACACACACACACACACACACACACACACACACACACACAAACCATGCTGAGCGGCAAAGCCCTTGAGGTTGTCACTGAGTAGGAATAGAGCTTTTGTTAATACCCTGTCCATTAGAAGCCTCTCCTGTGTGATGCATCAGTGCAGGTGTCTGATAGCACACACTTCCACTTGTGCACACCATTGCAGAAGTCTTGTCTGTTCTGCTACTATTTCTGCCTGCCTTCTATGTACTGTCTAACATTCACTAAACAGCAAAGAAACTTGTAATTCTTCCTGAGGGAGGTCAGCTGCCCTCTTACTTCTCAGATCTCCTCAATCAATAGTCCACAAGACACCCAGGTGGTCATTAAACTCACATTACTAATGATCACAGATGGAAACCACCCTTGTGCTGCTAGGCCAGCTGCAGCTGTGGAAGTTTGAAATGTCAAGTGTGAATCTGACTCCTGTCAAGGAAGAGAGTGCATGGCAGGATGAACTGCTTAGACAGATGAGAATTGCAAACTTAATCCATCATCACCCTGACCTCAACACCTCCCCAAAGCTCTATATAGAACTTAAAGGGCTGAATTTTTAAGCAAGAATTACTCTTTTGAAGCTAAATCTAAACATTTCTTTTCCCATTATCAGTTGATCAAAAAAAATTAAAATAAAAATCAGTTTCAAACACAGTTCTGAAAAGAATTATTGACCCAAGAATAAAAAGGTTAAAAGAAGGTAGGAGATGGCATTCATAAAATAAAAAAACAAAAGGGGATAAAAAAAAATTTCCTAAATCTGAAACATTTTTACCAAAATCAGAACCTCAAAATTAACAGTGTGGTACTCTGAAGGAGAAAAAGTATCATAGAATGCAGTAAAAAAGTGGTAAGAATTAAAAAATAATACAAAAATTTTAAATCAAAATGAAGTTCCCATTAAACTCAAATTAAAAACAAAAACTTTTTTAACCCGAGTACAGGAATTTGTGGGTAATCCTTTTTGAAACAATAAAATTTATAATTCTATACATAAAGATTAATGCTAGAAATTTGTGGATGACAATGTTGTGGAAATTTCCAAGTTTATTTATAAATTTTGAATCATTAAACTTAAAAATTTTAAGGGCTTATAATCCCAGAACATTCTAAAACAAGAATTGTGGTTGTAATTTCATTTTAAAAGTACATCCAAAAAGATGTTTTTATAAATCCAATATAGATAAGGAATAAGATAGCATTTGAAAATTGTGTTAATGAATGTTTTTAAAATGTCAAGGAGGGTTTTAACTATGTATCAAACCCTTTTAAGGGAAGAAGGCTTAATATATTTGAATTGTAAAAATTGAAATCTTTTGGGTAATTTCTGAAAATTAATCATTTTAATTATTTTCCTTTAAACTTGAAAGACCCTTAAATTATAAATTTATAAAAAATTTTTAAATATATATAAAATATTTTGGTTTACAAAATTTTGAACAAGTTGTTTTTTAATGAACTTTGTTAAACCATTTTAAGGACAGAATTAATTCACATAATAAATTTCCGCACCTTTAATAAAATTTTAATGGTGAGATATAATTTGTCTCATTATATATAAGGGAGCTTAAATTCTGTCCAATCAGTACATTTCCAAATTATTAAAAGATTATGTTTTAATATATATAAATATTTAATATACACTGGTAATAATGGACAAATTTTCAGCAATTAACACAATTACGACATTAATTGCAAAAATATAACACCATTCCACCACCCAACAACAATTGAAATTATATCCTCTGCATTCAGTTTATTTGATTTTTTTAAACCAATTTTGATTTGAGTGATTTTTTGACATTTACAGAATGCAAATATGATGTCCAGATATGTTTTTAATAAATTAAACTTATTAACTATTATGCTTTTATTTTAAACACTGTTTTATCCACAACACACAAAACAAACACATATAATTGGGTATAAATATTTTAAATATAGCTTATTAAATCTAAATTTAAATTATTTTTTTAAACATCTTAAATTATTATTTTAAATGTTAGTTTTTAAATATTTTTTACTAATTTTAAATGGGAAAAAGGTTTAGACATTGTTTAACATTTTAAAGTTTGGCTTTGTAAATTTATGTTGAAAGATGATACTATGCAAAGCATTACATTTTTAAAATAATTTTTTTAAAATGTTAGTTTTGCGTTGGATTTGGATTAAAATTTTACCTGTCTGCTTATCTGGGCATGGTTTTTTGCCTTTAAAAATTATTCAGATTAATTAAGTAAAAGTTATGTAAAAAAACATACCTTGACAAGGAAGTTAGAATAGTATTCTCTGAAGTAATTTACATATCAGCCTTTCAAACATTCCTTTATAATTGAAGGTTACCCCTGAACATTGTTATGCATAGTGAAATTCATTGCATTCTGAAACACAATCTGCACTAATGTAGAAAGGTAACTTGTAAGGACAATTCATGACATTTAGCAAACAAGGATGGCATTATAAGTGGACCTTTTAACTACTCAGAAAAATCAATGCTTCACAGTACCTTTTGATTACACTTACGGGGGGTGTTCAGAGAGGTATTCCCAAAAAGGGTTGAATTACTTTGACAATTTAAAGGCACCAACATTCCTACATTAAATGCTTTTAATGACCACATTACTGCATCTTACTAAGAAATGTTTATATTAATGGTGTATTAAACACTATACAGAAACAATGCAATAAAAGGGAAAATTGTCTCAAAAGCATAAATAATGGAGCCCCAAAAGAAGGGATAACCTGCATGTTTGATTCTTTTTTGAATGTTGAATACTGGTATCCAACTTTTGAATATCCCAGCCCTGCAGACTTTACTGCAATGAAAGAACTTTTCATAACTTTTCTGTTGTATTTCAATGATTGATAATGTACATTTTGGTACATCAGCACTTTTTTCTTGTTAATATATGTCTTTGTTTGTGCTTTGTGAATAATTTAAAGGGTTTCCTTGTCCCCAGCTATGGTTCAAACCATACAATCATGCAAGATAAAAATTAACATCAAAACACATTTCCATGTTCTTCGATGGCTTTTTTTGAATTTCATGCCATTACTATCTTTGTGTACTGCATGAAGCAGTGAGCGCTTTTCTGCCAAAGTATAAGCCACAAATTAATTGGAAACCATTAGGCAAATTAGTTGACGGGGACACTTTGCTACCTTTGTAAAACTGTAAAACTGAAGGCCACAACTTTCCTGTGAAAGTGAAATTGATTACTTTGAAACATCAGGTATCGGGGTTTAAAACCCTTTCACGTCATTTGACAAATCATAATAAAATTGAAACACATTTTGTGAGTAAAGGTTGAATTGAAACTCGTAAGTCATTTTTACTAAATGTCAAAAGCATTTTGGTTTCATGAGCCAATAAAATTTGTTGCCGTAAAAAATGAAAACTCTCTTTTACCTGCCCCCCCCCATTAGTTTACTAAAGTTGATATTTAACTTAGTAGTATGGTGGAAAGGAGTTTTAAAAAGGGCTTAATTGTCATTTTAATCCTTAGTACCACTGACAATGCTAAAATACAGTGTTAATTTATGTTCTTCAAATGTTATCCAAAACAATTTTTGAGGTTTGGAAATACTGCCTTCTGGATTTGGCTCTTGCAGGTGAAAATTCAGGCTAGGAAAATGAAATATTAATTGGTCCCTTTATGTACAAAAGCAAACAGTCATTCACACCTTGGATAGAATCAGTGAATAAATTACACTGCAGGTAACTTTTTCGACAATGTAGGCGTAAATGAGAAAAGTAGCACAGATAATTGCAAACCTTTAAAAAAAAATTATTCTAATATTTTTTTTTATTTTTACAATCTGTTGCCCATTGGCAGCATAAACCATAATTCATCCCTTTGGGAAAAATGAAACATTAGTTAGGTTTCCTAAGTTTGAACATGTTCCAGCAGTTTTCCCTAGACTAAAGCATGGGGAAAAATTCCATAGCAGTATACCTTTAGAACGGGTTAATCGTGAGTTTGGGTAAAAACATAGTAATTACAAACATTTCAGACCCATTTTAAACATTTTGTTAAGATTAAAAATAAAGAAAATGATATTGTTAATGTTTATTCAAGCAATTATCAATAATCTTACAAACTAAAGTTTCATTTAAATTATTTGTGCTTACATAAACATTAATAATTGGACAATTTTAAACATGGAATGAAAATTTTTTTTTAAAAATTTCATTTGTTAGAGAGGGGCACTTTAAATTTTGTTACATATACCTCATAAATTAGCAGGGTTTTTAGACATTATTTGGAAATTGAAAAAAAAATTTTTTTTTAAGAACCCCAAAAAATGAATTTCCAAAATTTTTTAAAAAATTTTAATTTTTAAAAACCCTTTTTTAAAAAATATTTTTTTAAATTTTTTGTTAAATTTTTTTAAAATTAAAAAGCTTTTCCTTTTTAATTTTAAAATTTTTTTTTAAATTTTAAATTTTTAAATTAAAATTAAATAAAAATTTCCCTTTTTTTTTAAAGGGTTTTTTTTTTTAAAATTTTTAAATTTTAAAATTTTTTTAAAAAAATTAAAAAAAGGAAAAAAAAAAGAAATTTTAAGGGTTGGGGGGGTTAATTTCCGGAATCCAAACTTAATTAAAATAAACTTTCACCCCCCGGGAAAAAGGGTTAAAAATTAACCCCCCAAAAACCCAAAAAAACCCCCCCCCCAAAAAACCCAAAACCCAAAAGGGGATTTAAATAGTTTTTCATTATCCCCAAAAAAAAAAAAAAAAAAAACACCAAGTTTTATGATAGTTTCCTTTTTAAAAATTTTTTTTTTTATTAAAAAAAGGGGGTTTTTTTTTAAAATTTTGTTTTGGGGCTAAATTTTTTTAAATTTTTTAAAAATTTTTAAAAAAATTTTTTTAATTTTTAAAAATGAAAATGTTTAAATTTTTAAAAATTTTTCTTTTTTTTAAAATTAATTTTAAAAAAGGGGGGGAAAAAAAAAATTTTTTAAAAATTTTTTCAATAATGGTTTTTAAATTTTTTAAAAAAAATTTTTAAATAAAATTTTTAAAAGGGAAAATGAGGTTTTTAAATTTTTTGTCCTATTAAAAAGAAAAAATTTTCAAAAAGGGGGGTTTTTTTAAAAGTTTGTTTTAAATTTTTTTTAAAATTTTAAACCTTCCCCAAAAATTTTTTTTTTTTTTTTTTATCTTTTTTTCCCCCCCTTTTGTTTTTTTTTAAACCGGGGGTTTTTAAAATTTTTTTTCCCCTTTACTTTTTTCTTAATTTCCGTAAAACTTTAAAAATTTTAAAATCCAAAAAGGGTGAAGGGGATTTGAAATTTTTTTAAAAGGTATAAATTCCCCAATTAAAAAAATATTGGGGGAAAATTAAAAAATTGAAAATTTCTTTTAATTTTTTTTTACTTTTTAAAAAAAATAATTTAAAGCTATTTTTTGGGGAACCTTCCGGGGGTTGTAAGGGGTATTTTAAAAGTTTGAAAGAAAATTTTAGCCCCCCCTTTAATTTTCAAAGGGTTTAAGGAAAATTTTAAATTTTAAAAATTTGAAAAGGAAAACCAATTTTAAAGGGTTTAAAAATTTAAGGGTTTTGAAATGGGTTTTTTTTTAAAAAGAGAAAAAAACCCCAAAATTTTTTTCTTTCTTAAAAGTAAAAGGGGAATCACGAAAACCCTTTTAAATTTTTTTGGAGGTTTTCATCTTTTCTTTTAAATTTTTAAATTTTTTATAAATGAACTTTTAAACTTTTTTGTAAAATTTTAACAATTAAAGGGTTTCCGGGGCAAATTTTTTTTGGGGTTTATTGTTTTGGGTTTAAACTAATTTTTAAAAATTTTTTTAAAAGGGATTTTTAAAAAGGGAATTTTTTTAAAAAGGGAAAAATGGGATTTTCCTTTTTTAAGTTTTTTTTATTTGATCCATTTAAACCTTTTTAACCGGGAATTTTCCATTTTTGCAAAAATTTTTTAATTATCCTTAAAAGAAATTTTTTTTAACTGGGTTGGTTTAAAAGGGAAAAATTTTTAAAATTTAATAAAAAAATTTTTTTTAAAAATTTAATTTTGCCCAAAATCAGTTTTTTAAAGAAAATTTTTTTTAAAAATTTTTATAATTTTTTTTGAAAAATTTAAAATTTTTTTTTTAAAAATTTGTTTAATTAATTTTTTTAAAAGTTGGGTTTGGAAAAAAAATTTTTTTTGGGTTTTTCCCTTTTCCTTTAAATAAATTTAAATTTTTTTTTAAATTTTAAAAAAAAAATTTTTAAGTTTTTAAATTCCTTTTTTTGTTTTTTCATAACTTGGTTCTGTCACATTTTGAGTACATCTAGACACTTTTTCTCCTTGTTAATATATGTCTTTGTTTGTGGCAAATTTGTGAATTAATCTTAAATGGTTGTTGTTAGTACCCTGCTATGAGGGTTCAAATCCATACAGGGATCAGTTGCAAGATAAAGAAGATTAAACATCAGAAATCTACATTTCCAGTGCTTCTTTCAGAATGTGACTTTTTTTCTTGACCATTTGCATGCCATTTACTATTCTGTTGTGTTGATTGGCAGTGGTCAGTAGCAGTGAGCTGCAGTTTTCTGCCTAAAAGTATAAGCTCACAAATTTAATTTGGAATACCATTAAGAGCACAATTGAGTTGATTGACACTGGGACACTTTGCTCACCACTTTGTATAGTACTGATGGAAGAAACTGAAGTTGCCACACACATCTTTGTAGAATAATGTGTAATTGTAGTTAGCTTTGAGAAACAGTACAGGTGATGCAGGGTTTGAAACCTGTTCACAGATCATTTGACAGAGGGAGGTCATAATAAATCTTGAAACACATTTTGGTGAGTGAATGTGTTGAATTGAGAAACTCAAGTAAGGTCAGTATTTACTAAAAGTGTCAAACAGCTATGTTGTTTTACATGATGCCAATATTAATTGTGTGTGCTCTGTGAAAAATGAAAACATCTCTGTTGGTACCTGCCCCCTTTCCCATTCCCATGGTGTTACCTAAAGTCCTGATATTGTGAGACATATATGATAGTAATGAGGTGGCAAGGAGATTTAAAAAGGCTTAATGTGTCAGTTTAATGCCTTAGTACCACTGTACAATGCTAAAATACACTGTGATTCATTTCATGTTCCTTCAAATTGTTATTCAAAACATTTTTTGTGAATGGTTTTGGTAAATATTGCCTTCTGGATTTGTGTGCAGTTCTCCAATTTCACTTCCCTTACTTGACATTTTGTTTACATGCTATGCTCATGCTTGCAAGCACCTTTCCAAGGCAGTGAACACTATCGCTGTCCATGAAGAGGTGGTTGCCAATATGTAGACATGATGTGCACCATGTATATTCGACTAGTCCTGCTACCCATCTCACTAACTTGCTTAAGTCATGTAGAATTAAAGCAAAGCCTATGTGATTGTTAATGAATCTCAGGGATTGTGTAACATTTGTAGACTTTAATTAACTAAATTGCAAAATTCTAATACACAAGATCATTTATTTCTGCTCATGAAAAAAAAAGAGCTCTAAGAGGTTTGTCCTCTTTCCTTAAAATTACTGATACCACTGATATGTTGGTCATCTAGTATAGTTTTCAGAGTACTAAGTGTGATGATAGGCAAAATTCAGAAAATTATATAAAGGGGTAAATCAAGCCTGAAGGTAGGGACATACCTGCAAAATAGGTACATATTGGGCAGGGATAAATTGGGATGGAAATAGGAATGTGCCTCCAAAATAGGGACAGTTGAGAGGTGTGCAAACAGTACACTCAATAATACATGCACTCAAAAGTTTTCAACTAAAAACATACATTTGTTAAAAGTGACGTTCAACCATGTTTGGTTGAACGCCCTTACACACACACACACACACACACACACACACACACACACACACACACACACACACACACCTTATATCACCATCAGGTTGCCATAATAGTTAAGGTCTTTGCTTCCCTTGCACAAAATTCAAGGTTCCATCCTGACCTCTGCCCAATGACTGTTGGAGTTTGCATGTTCTCTCTGTGGCTTTGTGTGGTTCCTCCCCACCTCTGAAAAGCATGCTGAGTGTTTTCATTTCAAACACACCAATGACTGGAGCTGTGGGCAGCAGCACAGACTCTAGATGGGGGAAGAATTGTATAGACCAACCACTTTTTGGCATCTACTGTGGTGTACAGTATCCTCAAGATAGGATAACATGGATCACAGACTGTGTATTGTGGTGATTTGGTCATGTTGTTGCCCAGCCTGATAGTTCTGTTGAGTGAAAGCTTGACATAAAACCAATCAACCTGCCAAACACAAACTAAGAATCACTACTCTTAATGTAGGCTCACAGACAGGACGGAAGCTTGGAAGTGGATGATATGATGGTAATGAGGATCAATACCCTATGTATCCAAAAGACAAGATGGAAGGGCAGTACAGCAAAGCCAAGCCACTTGGCTTGGAGTCCAGGGTCTACTACTCAGGAGGACAGGTATGCTGTGGGAATTGTGATAAAAGAGAGGCTTCAGAAGGAAGTGAGGGATGTCATCAGAATTAGTGACAGACTCATGGCAATCAGACTCAAGTCTAATGATAGGACAGTAATGCCCCACAGCAGGGCTGTGATAGAGATGATATTATTATTTATTTATTTTATATTTGATTACTGGGTTAGTCTGACTGGGCAATCAGGTGGCCATTTTCAGCAGAGACCCAGGGAGAAAAGCTCCACATACATGACAATCATAAAAAATACAAAATACAAAAGCCCCACATACATGATAAAAATACAAAAGTCAGAGATGAGTACAAATTAATAGAGCAAACAATAGAACAAACAATAGTATATCATGGCATAGTATGATGAAAAGTTACAGAAGTGTACAACATATAGAGTGTACAGTAGTAAAGCAGAAAATATAATGTATTTGAGTAAGAAAGCGCAGTAATACTATATACAGTTATATACATACATTTAAAAATACAATTTACTCTGGTAGTTTTTTTCTATGTGTTTGATGTTTGTGTAGTGTCAGAGGAAGATTTATCTGAATGGTGGTAGTAGGGCTAGACATGGTCAGTACAGGTACATTGCCAGATGAAATTGAGGTGGGCTTTTAATTGGGTTTTAAAGATGGGACTGCTGTTTTGTAATCTGATATCTGGTGGAAGAGAATTCCAGATTTTAGCAACTGTGTAGGAGTAGAGGGATTCACCAGCACTATGTCTACACTTAGCTACTTCAAGAAGTGTTTTGTTTGTGGATCTTAGTTGATGAACAGTATTGTGAAAGTTGAGTAAGCCTGAGAGAGCAGGAATCTTGTTTGGGTGGTACAGCAAGTAATGAGCCATGGTGAGTTGGTTATAGTTTAGTAAGTTGGGGACTTCTAGCCAACCTAGTTGTTTTAGTGAGTGACAGTGGTGGGAGCGGAAAATAGCATTGGTTTTGAATCTAGCTATTTTATTATAGCACATTGACAATTTGTGTAGCTCTGTCTTGTTAAGGTTACAGGGGATACAGAGAGCAATGTAGAGAAAAGGTGGTTTCTGCATATAGTAATTTTGGTGTTTTTGGATAGATAGTTTTTTATGGACTTTGGATATGGTTTGTGCTATATATGTTTGTCAGACTTTAGGTTTCGGTCAAATATTACACCAAGAAATTTAACTTGTGATATTGGGGAGATTTGGGTGTTACTGGCAGAACTGACAGAGAAAAGAGCACAAGAGTCAATAGTTTTGGTAGGGTGGAAAAGCATAAGTTGAGTCTTTTTGGGGATAAGTATTAGTTGTGAGTTTTTTTACCAGTTTTCAATATTGGAGAAGGTCTGCTGGGTTTTAGTCGGGATCTTTGGAGTGTGGGGGCTGAGCAGATCAATGTAGTATCATCTACATATTGGATTATTGTATCTTGCTGAGTTGCAGTGTGCAGGGTGTTTGTAAAGATATTAAATAGTAGGGGTTCCAGAATGAATCCCTGTGGTACACTTACTGTTACTGGGAGAAGGGAGGAGAGTGAATTATGCCACTTAACTGCTTGTTGGCGGTTGGATAGGTAGTCTTGAAATCACAGCAAGGAGGGGTTGTTTAGGCTGAGTTTGGCTAAGATAGTAAGTAGTTTGCTGTGGGATACTGTATTGAATTCTTTGGACAGATCAAGGAAGGTGGCAGACTCTAGGTTTCCTTGGTTCCTATATTGATTGACAGTGTTGGTGAAATATATGAGTGCTGTGGTGGTGCTATGGAATGGGCAAAAGCCATGTTGGTGAGGTGACTATTTGCAAGTAAATGTATCATCAGCTGAGAATGGATACATTTTTCAAGGATTTTGATAGGGGATAAGAATGCTATGGGGCAGTAGCTGGTAAGTTTGGTTGAGGGGCCATCTTTGTATAAGGGTATTATATAGGAGGTTTTCCAAAGGGCTGGAATTGTATGCTTATTGATAGACCGGTTGATAAGTATTGAGATGGGATAAGTTATAGCACTAGTAGCAGTTTTGAGGTACTCTGCAGGGAGTTTGTAGATTGCCAAAGTGGAGGGTTTTAGTTTAGTGAGGTGCTTGTATATTGTGTTGGTAGAAACGGATTTGAGAGTGAATGGAGAGTATGAGTGTGGGTTGCTGACTGGTTGTGGGAAAGTGCAAGGCTGGCTGTTGCTAGTTAGGTTAAGGATGGAAGAAGAGAAGTAGTTGCTAAACTGGGTAGTTATCTCTTTATTATCTCCTCTGACATTGGGGGAAAGGGTAGTGGGTTTGCCTAGTTGTAGTACTTGGTTTACAGTTGCCCAGACTTTTTGGGGGTTAGTGGTATGTTTTACGTGTAGCTCTGTGTAGTGATTTTTCTTATTTTGTCTTATCTGTTTTTTTGCTTTATTATGTAGTTCGAGGGAAATCTGCCTGTTGTGATTGGTCTTATTGTGATACCATGTATCCCAAGCTTTATCCCTAAGTTTGAGAAGGGTACTTGTGTTTTTAGAGAGTCATGGGGTTGGTCTGGTTTTTATTCAAATTGTTCGTAGGGGGGGTCATCTGATTTAATATGTTTAAAAAGGTGGAACTGAAGTAGTTCACTGCCTTGTCTAGTGTGAGGGTTGCTAGGGGAGCCCAGTTTCAATACCTTAGTGGATTAATGAAATGCTCAGGTATGAAATTTTTTGAATTATGGATTTCACATAAGGTGGTTGTTTTAGTGGTTTTGAGGTGTTGTCTTTATATTAATGTGGGTAAATGGTCACTTAAGCCAGTTGGTACTGTACCATAATACTGCACCATAATATTGGGCAGTAGCTGGGTTGTTTGTAAGGATCCAGTCTAGTATGGATTGCTTGTTTGTATTTTTATCAATGAAAGTGAATGTTTGGATAGGTTGAGTACAGGAATACAGGCTGATGTGATTAGAGGGAATAGTTGTGTTGATGGAGTTCCAGTCAATGTTAAAGTCCACTAGGAGGAGTGTCTCCTGTGGGAGGTTTGCAGATGTCCAGTTTAGTATAGACTCGAGAGTAGGTATGTTGTCACCTGGTGGTATGTAACTACCCACTAGGTTTTGTTGCTTCTGTTGATTGATTTGAATTTTGGTGAATAGGGTTTCTGCAATGTTAAATGTTGGGATTTCTTTATGTATAAGGTCTACCTTGAAGACAGTCTTGTATAGTATGGCAATGCCTCCACCTTTTTTGATAGCTCTATCAGTCCTGATTATATTATAACCTGGCAGAAGTATCTCATTGTCCTTAATGTGGGATTTGAGCCAGGTCTCTGTAATGAGTGTAATGTCTGAGTTGTAAGCGGAGAGTGTGGCGTGTAGTTCATCAGTTTTGTTCAAGATACTTCTAGAATTTATACTAAGTATAAGTAGGTCACAGGACTTTTTACAGTTAATTGCATGTTGAATGTTTGGAAAAGTGAGGTTGGTAGTATCAGTTGTGGGGCCTGGGTTGGGGTGTATATCACCACAAGTTTGGAGCTGTGTTTGCAGGAATAGACATAGAGATTGAATTTTGAGTATTGTTAATCTGTTGGGTTTGGTGGAAAGTATGGTGTAATTAATATATTTGACTTTGTATAGCTCAGTGGTAGAGTAGTTCAGTAAGTGTGGTTGGATGCAGGAGAAGGGAATGTTACTATGTGGTTGGTAGGTGGAAGTTAGGGTTGGGCTTGGGTGAAATATTATGTGAGCATTATGGCAGCAGGTAACGGTGTAAAGTGTAACAAGGGTGGCTAGTAGTCATAGAGGAGAGGTAAACATAGTTACTTGAGGGTTTGTGGGCAGTGGTTCGGTTGGTGGTAATAGTATGTGGGTATAGAGTATGGTAGGAAGACTTGGTGGGTGGGAAGGAGGGAGCTTGTTAATATTTGCAGTTGTTCTGTTTTGGGATTGGTTGAGGTGGTGGCTAGGATGTGGGTGGGGAGTGTGGTCTTGTATCTATAAATTGGCAGATAGTGGGGGCGGGTGAGAATTGGGGGCAGGGGAGGGGGGCTGAGTGAAGCCTGAGCGGAGAGAGGATGGAGCGAAGCGGGCAGGCCCAGATCAATAGTCAGCTGTTAGAAGCCACTCAGGGAACCTTAAGAAAAGGTATGCTACATTGCACAGTCACTCCACTTTATACTGTTAAATTAAGGCATGTGTAGAAGACATTATCTAATTTTACCCTGAAATTCTTAAAACAATATAAAAATTAAAGCTGGGGTTAGTTACAAATGAACCAGGAGAGGTAATGGAATGCCATTTTATATATTTAAATGTTTCTCAAAATAAAATGGACTTTAGTTGGGGGGCACTTACTGGAGAGGATTATGCATCTGGTGCTTCCTGGTGTTGTACTCGTCAGTACAGTGGTTTGATTAAGGAAATATACAGCAGAATGTACTAACACACTCACTAATATTTGTTTAAATTAGTTCAGTCAAGATATTTTACTGTCTAGACACCTGGAAGTTAAGCACCTACATTAGTTTTAGTCTCTTTAGTTACAAGACAGTGTCTGTGGCTGCCCAGTGCCCAAGAGAGATGTCTGAAGTTTCAGTTGTATGTTATGGGGGGAAGAGACCCACTTTACCTGATGGGTGGTTTGGATTAATTTGTTTTTAGTCTCTTCAGTTACAAGATGGTGTCAGTGGGTGACCAGTGTGCAAAAGAGATGTTTGGAGTTTCCACTGCTTGTTATGGGGGGCAGAGACCTGCCTGGCTCGATGGGTGGTTTGGATTAATGAGGATGATTACACACCAGGAGAGATAATGAGGAAAAGAGTGCAGTTGCAGGACCTGCTAGATAAAGCAGGACAACATGAATTGAAGTCAATAATGGGTGACTTGAATGCAAATAATGAGACAGACAGAACAAGGTATGAGGACTGCCTGGGTCCACATGGGGAAACAGGAGAGGCCATTCTAGACTTCTGTCTGGCAAATAGCTTAACAGTAGACAACACATGATTCAGAAAGAGAGACAGTCACAAGATCACATACAAGAGTTGCCAACATGCAACTCAGGTAGACTTTCTCCTAGTAAAGAAAGGGCACTGGGGTAGAATCAGTGATTGCAAAGTCATTCCTAGCAAAAAAGTCATCCCACAGCATAAACCATAAGGTGCAAGCAGTGGCCAGAGAAAGCACTAAGGTCAACAGAGACCAGGCTGAATACCTGGAAGCTGACTGGAGAGTAAGCACATTACAAGGAATTACTCAGGAAGATAATAAGCATACTCATGCCAGTGTACAAGAGCACAGGAAACATCCACAAGTGTGGCCAGTGCAGAGGTATCAAACTCCTGTTACATTCCATGAAAACTCTGGAGAGGGTGATTGATAAACAGATATACAGAGTAAAAGAAAAATAAGATTGGTGATGAGCAGGTCAGATTCCGATCAGAATGCAGCATAATTAACCCGATGTTTGCAGTGAGACAGATAGTTAAGAAGAAGCTTGCGATGAGGAAAGAGCCCAACTGTGAATTCCTAGACTTGGAGAAAGCATATGACAGGGTCCCAAGAAAGCTGATTTGGGCAGTACTGTAGTTCATAGGTTCATAGGTTCATAGGTGTGTACTAGATTAATGGCCCTGGAGCCTTTACAAGCCTAGCCCATAGAAGTGCCCTGGCAATGTGTCGCCTGACGTTAGTTCCCAGTGCCTCTATCAAGTAGAGCCACTGGAGTGATCCCCAGGATGAACTTTCTATTTCCCATCCACTCATCAATATTTCTCTTGAAGAGGGCCAGTGAGGTGCTCTGCTTGACGTGTATGGGAAGTCTATTCCAGAGCATGGGCAGTCTCTGTTTTATGAACCTGTCCCTCAAGCATGTTTTGTTGATTGTGGTAATGAGGCTGAGGTCTCTGGAGTGTGTGGTGGTTTGAAGTTCCAGAAATATTGATAGAATTAGTGAAGGCTATGTACAAGGACCCAGTAACTCAAGTAAGAAAAGTGTTCTGTCTCAAAGAGGGGTTCTCAGTGAGAGTGGGTGTGCATCAGGGTTCAGCTCTGAGCCCACTGCTATTCAGACTGGTAATGGACTACATTAAAAACAGGGTGGAGGGGACAGATCAAAAAAGTTGCTGTATGCAGACAATATGGCATTACAGGCAGAATCTGAGCAAAAACTTCAGCAAGGGATAGGGAAATGGAATGCAAAACTTAAGGCACATGGGATAAAACTAAATACAGATAAGACAGTGGTAATGGCAGAAAATTGGGAAAATCATAAAAAGCTGAGAATTGAGACAGAAGGGAAGATAATGGAGCAGGTTACTATAAGTATATATATATATATTTATATATATATATATATATATATATATATATATATATATATATATATACATATTTATGGGTTACTCTCAGCATTTCAAAGTCCAAAACTTCGAATCCCATACGATCGAAGATCATATTTTCGAAGTTTTAAAACTTCGAAATCCTGAATGGAGAGGAGATTTCGCTGTAGTGCAGTCCTGGAGTTGGTATATTTTTTTTTTTTTTAGTGGTGTTTAGGGGGAGGGTTCACTATTTTGAGATTCCAAAATCTCAAGATTCTGAACTCGATATTCTGAAACTCGAGATTTTGGGATTTCAAAATTTAGAAGTGAACCCATATATATATATATATATATATATATATATATATATATATATATATATATATATATATATATATATATATATATATATATATATATATATATATATATATATATATATATATATATATATATATATATATATATATATATATATATATATATATATATATATATATATGGTTCCCCTTCAAACCATCGAACATTTAAAACATCGAAGTTCAGATCATTGAGACCAGAACATCGAGTCTGAAAACGTCGAAGGTTTGAAGGGGAAGGAAAAGGTAAGTGTAGGTGGGAGAATGTTTGTGTTTCTGCAGGGCACCAAGGTGCCCTGCATACTGTGTGTGTCTATGTGCCATCTGTGTGATGGCACTACAGATAGGGTACGGAAAATCTCCTGTTTAGTGCTTCTGCATATAGCGCTAAATGGGAGATTTCCCTTTACTCCACTGTAGTGCGGTCTCAGAGTTGGAATATTAAAGTGGGGAGGGTGGGATGCAGGTGGGTGAACCCCCCTGCATACAATTGTTAAAGTTTATTTTTCTTTGTTTTTTTTTTTTTTGGTTACACTTGTAACCTTCGATGTTTCAAAATTTGATGTTCTGGTATCGATGATCAGAATTTCGATTCTTTGAAATTTCGATGGTTAGAAGTGGAACCATATATATATATATATATATATATATATGTATGTATATATATATATATATATATATATATATATATATATATATATATATAGATATATACATATATATATATATATATATATATATATATATATATGTATGTATATATATATATATATATATATATATATATATATATATATATATATATAGATATATATATATATATATCTATATTGAGGATATATATACACATATATATATATATATATATATATATATATATATATATATATATGAATAATGTATTTATTGAATATATATATATATATATATATATATAAATAAATACACACAAACACACACACACACACACACACACACACACACACACACACACACACATATGTATGGAAAATCCAGCTATTAACATGTGTGTAAATAACCAGAAATTTGGAGTGGGGATGCTAGTCACACAGATAACCACAAAAATCAGGAAGCATGCTTCACATTGCTACAGCACATTCATTCAGAAAGTATATTACCTGGCCACATAGCTTGGCAGCTTGCTTGCTTAGACATAACCTTGTATGCCAATAATGTTTGGTTGGGGAAATCATAGAAGGCAAAAACACACAGCTGCAGATATGCAGACAACTTCCCCCACACATGCCTGTGTGTTTGTATGTTTGCGTGTATGAGTGTCTGTGTGTGCACATGTATTAAAGTATCATTGTTTTTTAATGAACAGAAAATAGCTACACCCCTCTGGGATACCTAGTGCACAGAAGTGGGCAACATTAATTATGGCCCTTGGAACAACCCATTACCTATTCCTGCATGTTAAGCACCGTTTACACTCCATTATTGAATGGAACTGTTGCAAATGCAGGACAGTTTCATTCCAGTAACCATGGCTGTGGTTTATAAGAATGTTTTATATTTTTAAATATTTCCTTTTAATGTGTAATGAGACATATGTATGCAACTGTGTATATTTTGTATACAATTGTGTTTCCACCTGCTGCACAGAGCATATGTGTAGTGCACTGAGCAGGATCATCTAGTTTTTGGTGGTGTATGTATTTAAGGATTGTCTTGCATGTGTGGTAAATTTATGATGAATAATGAAATTTAAGATGTTGCCCATCTTTCTTTGTCCTGGCTGAGAGGCATACTTCCCACAAGTAGGGAGTTGTAGCTGTATTAAAATAAATGTCTACATAAAAAACTTGTGCTCCAAAAGCCGGATTTCAAATTGCATTGTCAGTGTTATTTTATGTGTATTCATTCATTTATTTACTTTTATTTTTAATTGGGGTAGTGGATTGATCACTGAGAACCCATTTGAGCCATAGTCTAAATGGTTATCATATACAAAGTTAATGATACATTTGTACCAATGATTTCATTAGCATTAACATACATGAGGTGAAAAAATATTATTTAGTAAATATTAAAAATGGTTAGTATATTAATATATATTTTGCAAACAAATGTAGGATAAATAACATGTTACTAGCATTGAGCAATGTATGGTATTAATGTTGACATTGTTTATATAGTTATAGGCTTTTAATAAATGAAGTGCTTTAGCTTTTGAACAGTATTATGGTATCAGCAGACAAATCGGAGTGGTTATGGACTATTATTTGTGCAGTTTGAGGCTGAAATTAGACTGTTTAACAAGTCATTTAGCATCATCATCAAATTAATATAACAGCAGACAGATTTAAGTGGACTTTAATTTAACTGAAAGTTGAACATTCTTTAAAATAATTCACGAGCTTCTCCTCGATTGCATACCATCTGTACACTACAGACCTACCCTGTGCACTATAACACCATCCAGCACAAGTGCATTTACTGTTACGGATTGTATGAGGGTTTTTTCAGCAAATATCAAGCCCTATGAACTACATATCAAGTCAGTGGAGAATCGGTACATAAATCCTACCTGCAATCACCATATAATAAAGATAGACAGGGGTGTGGTCTCTCTATCTCTCTCTCTCTATCTACATCACTGCAAGCCAATTAATATGTGAGGGACACAGACATTATTCAATATCATCTCCTTCCAATTTTAGTCATAACCTGCTTGTGTTATGTCTGTGAGCCATAACTGTGTAGCTCTCAAGTGTCTCTTCAAATCAGGGAATGAAGAGATACTTGAGAACTACACAGTTAATATTCATGTTAATAAACCTGTATATAAAATTTAAGGGATTAAAATGTTTTCATTGATTGTTTCTTGCTATCCATATCCATAATCAAGAGCTTCCAGTTTCTCAACTTTGTCTTATCTTTTATTTAGTCTCATCCCACATATCCTTAGCTGCCATAACATAATTCTTTTTAATCCATATGCCTAAATATTTCATCTTATCATGTCACCATACATATCAATACTGCTGAAACAATCCATGTGTGAGTATATTGTTTACCACTTTAGCATTTATCTCCATTAATTGTATGTCCCCAAAAGAGCTGAACATGTCTAAAAATGTTACACAACACTGGAATGTCCTTTTATAGATTTATAAAATACAAAAATAATATTATCTGCAAATAAGGCTAAATTGTCTTGAGAACCAAACCAGTTATATCATTGAATTTGTGAGCCTCTTATTTTCTTTGCCAGTGGCTCTAAATGTAAAGCAAATATCGAAGGGAATGAGGACCACATGGTTCATATGTTTAAAAACTGTTTATCAGAGAGGAACCCTCTCATCTTAATTCTTGCTTTTAAGCCTTCATATAACCTCCTAATTAACCCTATTATTTTATCAGAGAATGCAAATACTTCCATTGCTCTGGAGTTGTTATAAAAATAGTTACTTAACAGCAACATTTCTAAACTTATGCATATTATCCAAATACTTTATTTTCCCTTTGGTACTCTTTAGTTGCTCCTCTTCCTGTTCTGTGAACTTCCCTTTATTCTGCAGTACTTTACCCTTTGTAAACCCCTCTAAATTCATAGGATCATAGGATCATAGGAAGTTACTAGGCTAATGGCCCTAGGACCCTTACAAACCTAGCTATGTTCTTACCCTTATTTCCATGATCAGTACCTATTGCCCATGTCCAAGAGGGCCACAGGTGGGACCCCTGGGGTGAATTTATGCTCACCCATCCAATTGTCCAGATTGCGTTTGAAGAGGGCCAATGGGTTGCTCTGTTTGACATGAAGTGGGAGTCTGTTCCAAAGGTGTGGTAACCTCTGGGAGACAAATCTGTCCTTTCAGCAAGTTTTATAAATGTCACATACCGGGTTAAGGTCTATAGAGTGAGTACCCCATATACCATTTGACTTTCAGATATGAAGCATTCCAGTAATGCAGGGTCAGAGATTGTCATATATGCGAGGCAGAGATCACCTCTGGGTAGTCTGTATGAAACAGAATAAAGTG
Source organism: Protopterus annectens (assembly GCF_019279795.1). Taxonomy (NCBI): domain Eukaryota; kingdom Metazoa; phylum Chordata; order Ceratodontiformes; family Protopteridae; genus Protopterus; species Protopterus annectens. The sequence continues at coordinate 882,030,027 of NC_056735.1, read as the reverse complement.
ACTGTCATTTCCGATGATCCCCATAGGACAAATGGTGAAGACCTTGAATTTTCCTTGTGAGGAACCTTTGTGTTTTTTCCAATTGCTGCAAGTGCTTAGAAAGGCACATACCAAAAGAGGCATTGTACTCAGTTACTGACTTGATGAGGGAAGAGTACAGGGAGGTTATAACTTCTTTTTTTCTGGAGGCAATGCCCTTATTTTTAAGATGAGCAATATAAACTGCCCTTCTTACCACTGTGGAGACATGATAGTCAAAGGTAAGGTTGCTGTCAACCTGTGTGCCCAGGTCTCTCAACACTGAGTGCATACTTAAGGTGTTGCTATTGATGTGGTAGTTAACAATAATATCACTTTTAAAAAGGAATGATAATACCTTTTTTCCACTGAGTTTAAGGCCATGACTTTAGCACCAATCATTTGTTTATGTAAAACCCTCTTGTAGGATATTGACATAATTTGGTGATTCTATGACCACTTCCAGTTTGCAGTCATCAGCAAACTTTGTCAGCCCCAGACCTTTAGTTTTGCTTGTACTTCAGAGAAATAGATTCTGAACAGTAGATATTCCAGGACTGATCCCTGTGGAACCCTATTGGTTACAGGTCTGCCGGTGGAGTTGGATTCCCCTATTTTGACAATATGAGTTCTACCAGTGAGACAGTTACTGACCCATCTAATGATATAAGGGTTGATGCCTAGTTGGGTGAGTTTGTCAATGATGCCTGAGTGGGGAATAGTGTCAAACATCTTGGCTAAGTCCAGGTAAGCTGTATGCACAGATTTCCCCTCACCCAGGGCCTTGGTGACTGACTCAAAGAAGTCCACCAGGTTTAACAGGCTTGATCTCCCTTTGACAAATCCAAACTGAGTAGGGTGAAGTGTTTGGAGATTACCTAGATCTTTGTTGATAAGGTCCATGATAATGTGCTCTGTGGCCTTGCACATAAGGCTAGTCAGGTTAATAGGGCTATAGTTCTTGAAGTCAGTGGAAGCACCACCTTTGTGCAAGGGAATAATGGTGGCTGTTTTCCATTCAGTTGGTATGAAGCCAGTGCTTAGACTATGATTGAAAACAGTACTCAATAGTGTTGCCAATTTTTGTTGAAGCCCATATAGCAGGCAGCCTGGGATGTTATCAGGTCCCATAGATGCTATATTTTAGGCCTTAGAGAGGGCATTTATGACCTGCTCTTTACAAATACAAGGTAGGAGACTGATGGTAGGGATGTCAAGGGGTACATGTGGCGGGGACAGTGGAGTGGCGTTTTCACAGAACCTATCGGCCAACAGGTAATGACCACAGGCTCAGTATATGTGTTATCATTAACTACCAGTTTGGCACAAATTTGGGCCTTTCCTTTTAGGTTATGGATGTAACTAAAGAATGCCTTGTGGTTGTTCTTTGCTGAGGAAGCTATTTGGACTCATAGTTTGCTTTGGAGGACTTCACAAGAAGTCTTATTTGCTTGTTTAAGCTGAGGAGGGAGTGTTTCTAGTTTAGTAGGGCTCACTCCCTCTTACTCTTAGACAGCAATTTTTGTCCTATTATTGTAAATTTTGTTAGTGGCAGTTGTCCACCAGGCAGGTTTTCTCTTCCCTGAGGAGCTTGTTTTGGTCCTATCAGGTATGGTCGAGTCAATGCTGTTATACAGGTGCTTGTATAAAGCATTGGTGTAGACCTCAGCATAGTTGCCAGTTCCATCTGAGGGAGGAGGTGCAGTAAAGCTATTTATACCATCCTTTAAGAGGTTATAAATTACTTTGGAGAAGTGTTTTAATTCAGTTGCTGCTAGAGGGGGGTTAGGTGTGATAGTTACTTAAAGTGAGACAGAATTGTATTATTTCTTTCCTATATCTCTTTCTCTTTCATATCTATGTTGTTTTTAAACTATAGTTTCATTTTATCTCTCACAGTAGATATCCTGTAGTGAAGACATGTCTATCTTCCTTAAAAACCCTTGAATCATTTCCACCACCCATTTCTTAAATTCCTCTTTTTAACTGATAAGTTAGAGAGCTCCAGTCTCTGTTTTACTTCATCACTTTGCATCTTTATCTTAGTTTTTAATGGTGTATGACATGAAATAGTTTTTGGATATGTGTCAAAACTATCAGTTAAACACAGATGTTATCATGAAATATAGTTTCTATCCAAACAAGCCCAGTTACTGTACCTTGTAAAGTAATATTTACATTCTCTCAGAGTTGCTACTACAGAATTCTCATCTTCCATTACCAAATATTCTTATATGTTTCTTCAGAAGTCTACCCTCTCATTATATTTTCTCTTCTAGGTGCCACTGATAATCCTATATATTGCAAACCAAGTTCCAGTCCCCAGTTATAATAATAATCCCTGCTGAAAGCTGATTATTTTCCACAAAATTATTTTAAGTCCCATAACAGTAGTTTTGGGTGGAATATAAAAAATGCCAGCATAATCCTCCTTTCCTGCCAGTAACCATTTAATGTCACAAATCTGTCATTATTGTATTTTCTTCTTCCATCAGTATTTGAGCACATCTAGCAATAAGTATTATCACTCCCATTTTCCTTTGTCTCTGATATTCTGGTGAATATCCACCCTGAAATATTTTCTTTATCAAATTCATATGCTCATTTTTCTCCAAATATGTCTTCTGCAACATTAACATTTGCACCCTACATTTCTTGATATAGTTAAATACTATTTTCCTTTTTGTATGTTTTTGTAATGCCATTTACATTCCATGACAATGTAGACAAAGTAGACATTGTTATAGAAAGCTCTTACTCCCACCTATTATACATTGCAGTTGTTGAGCACGGATTTCCAGCTTTCAGCTTCCATGCACTCACTAATGTTTATCAGGCTGAACCTGTATGCAATTGTTTCTTGTCATCTCCATTTCAAACTGTGCTACCTTTTTAGAACCTTTTTTTCAGTGATAAAAGTAAATGAAATATTTTTTTAATTCCCCCTCCCCTTATAACTTACAACAATTACGCAGTACAGTTTTAAAAATGTAGTTTACCACTTCAGATAGAAACAGTTGCCCAAGAATTGATGACCACACTTAAAGGCATTACCTATTCTAAAATTAAGGTTGCACATGCTAAAGCATATATTAGAGCCTGTTTTCCTACTTATATTGATTGCTTTCTTTTCTTTTCTTTTGTTATCTATATTCACCTTCTAGATGTGAAAAACAGTTTACATACTTTCTTTAAACATTACCCATTTAATCAACCTCAAAACTCTACTAGCCCTGACATCCCTGCCTTTAATCTCTAACCTGTCTCCACATCATATTTTTGATAGCTGCTAAAGGAACTGAAACCCTAACCTCTGTCTGCAGATGGTCTCCCTAGTACCTTAAGCTTGCTGCAGACTGCATTGCATAACCAGTCTCAATTGTCATCAGTAGATCTATTCAAGATTCCCATCTCATGTCCCTGCCCTGTGGAAAAAAATATTTATCATTTTTCTCCATAAAGGTGGTAACTCTTCTGATATCTCTAACTATAAGCTATTTGCCATCTTGTCCATCCCTTTCTGAGATCCCAAAAATGTGTATTCATATGCAACCCCTTCAGTACCACTTACAAAATGATATCCTATCCCCTAAACATCATGGATTCTGACCAGACCATAGCACCACTGCAGCCCTCCTCAACTTTTATGGCACTATTAATAAGGCTAGAGACTAAGGAAAGTTTATCTGTTCTGTTTTTCTAAATCTCCCAAAAGCCTTTGGCATCATGTCGCATAAGAAGCTTCTTCCTCAAATGTTTTCTTGAGGCCTTTCCAAACCAACATGTTGATGGTTCTGTACCTAATCAAATGATATCAATCTGTGAAGTGGCTCGCTTCTGTCTCTCCTTTTCTCCTAGTTAAACCACGCATTCCTCAAGGCTGTATTCTTGGTTCACTGTTCTTTAACATTTTCATCAATAACCTATACACCTTCTCTCAGCATACTTGCCTTATTCAGTATGCAATTGACTCAGCTCTCATCTACTCATCTGTCAGCCCACTACAACTACAATCCATGACACAAAATGCTTTCAACTCATTTGAACCATGGCTACATCTAAACCAACTTTTACTTAATCCCAAAAGGCTAAACTACTGCTATTTTTTACCAAGTCCCATGCCAGTGCTAAAAGTAACTTCCACATTACCTCTCTAAACAATACAGCTATTGAAGTAGTTACCTGCACCAAATTTCTTTGAGTCACCATAGATGACAATTTAAAGTTTGATCTTCACATATAAAAACTGTTTAAAAAAGCCATCAAAAGCTAGTTCTGTTATGCAGAACAAAACAATTCCTTACTCCTTCTAGAAGAATCACCCTAGCTAACTCTTATATTTTAACCTCTCTTCTCTATGGCTCACCTATTATGACTAAAATCCAAATCCTTCTTTAATCACAAATGAAGCAATGCTATGATAAGATAGCTAGATTTGCAGCTAACATGCCATCATCACTGCTCTGCATTATGTGCTCTCAACTGGTTGGGACTCCCATGTCAAGTAATGCACACACAGCTACTTCTTCTGATGCATAAAATACTGCATAACCCCTCTAGCTGCCCTTCTGTCTCCTCAGTACTTCATCAGTATTTCTCAAATTGCCCTCCCTGCTCTCAAGATGAAAAAATCTGCTTGAAATCTATAAACAAAAAATGTCTGGGACAAAGTCTATACTCACACTGCATAACCAAACTATGGCAATACATCCCAAATTCAATCAAAAGTATATCAAGTGTCTTATGTATTTAAGTCCTCTCCTTTATGAGCTACATCAAGAAATACTTTTTTCATAGTACTATCTGTCTATATAGTGGGGACTGGTATAATTTTTTTTATTATTATCTTTTTAACTTTTGCAAATACTGATTGCTGTATTTATTTGTATTTTTTTCTTTTATTATTAAATCATTGATGTCTCCCCATGCTTTGTTGTATTTTACATATTCCACTGTCAAATTGCATGTATATATGCCTTTTTAAATACATCTATACTACTGTTTTATTTGATGTTATGTAGCTTTCTGCAGCTTTTCTCCCTGTGCTTTTGCTGAAAATGAGTATTTATTAACTAATCAGACATCTCTGGTAAACAAATGTCAATAAATAAATAAACTTTTATCCATAATAAAAAGTGCACTGGCTACCATTAAATAAAGAACTGAAATAGTGTACTGTTATAATAAATGCATTAAAGTATTAAGGCTGCTGTGGAGGCAGCTACTTGTATAACTTAATCACTTTCCATAGTTCTAAATTTCATTTCTAACTAGACTGCTTGTCAATGTACCTTTGGATGTTAATTACAATGTGCTGAGAGAAATGTGCAAAGTACAGAGTGTTAAGAAATTTAATGATTAATTGCTTGCACCTGCAGACAGCTGATTATAAGTAAAATCAGTTGGTAATGAGAAAAAAAGCTAGGAACTCTACAGATCCATGTAAGAATGTTTGTAAATTTCACTCAGAATACACTGGATAGACTTATCATGGTTAATTAATTGCTTGTACCTGTAGACTTATTGCCTCCCAATGAGAGCATTTGCTAATAGAAAAATAATCACTTGGCATTTCCATACATTTCATCATTTTGCCCTACTTTTCACTCCCATTTGCTTAAATAATAACTTTATATGTAGCTTAAACCACAGACATTAATCTAGATGTCCACCGATATAAAAACAGGGAAGATTATTGCCTTAATTTTACATGTAAAGTGATCAATTCACTTCTACATCTCCTATCCCTGCAGCCAGAGATCACAACTTTATAATAACTTTAACTTGGTTTTTCCAGCTTCTCTCAAACTGCTAGAGTAAAAAGCCTAGATACATTACCACTAAAAAAAATAATTTCTTGCTTCAATATCTTTAACATATACAGCAGTCACTGATAAGACTCCCCCACCTTAGATTTAAAATACTCTTGACTAGACCCTTTGCACATTACTTGTAATTTATATCTTGAAATATATAATTATTAATAATAAGAACATGTATTTTTGTTTACAGTTACATCTTCAGTCACTTCAGTGTCCTTCCAATATTGATGTTGTAAAATGGGGTATGTGCTTAACAGTTCATCTAACAGCTTGGCATAGTGAACAAAATTCAAATCTTTCTCAGTCACTTCTTGCAAAGATAGATTTCACATGTCTAGTCATATAACTAATGAGACTGATGCATTACAGTCTCCAGTTTATTCTCTAATTGTTGCGTGTATTCTTGCTGGTCATCTCTATTTCCAACACCAGTCTCTGTGTCATATTCAAAGTACTGCTGACTCCACTATTCCACTCTGTTGATTGTTTTTCTGTTCTCAAGAATTTTCTTTTGGAACAATGGAAAGGGTTTGCTTGGCAACATCTCTTTGTGGGCTTTATTATTGTCAGAGGAGAGAGAAGCAGAGTTCCCTTCTTAATACTGGCTCACTCTTTGTTGGCTAAACATTTTTATTTCATCTTCAGCCTGTTCTGCATCCAAAAATGTCTTTGATCCTCCAGGAAAAATATCCTGAAAACAGCTGATTGTGGCAACTTGAATTTCACACCTATCTCTTGTAATTCCTTAATTGCTGGGTTAAAATGCCTGATATATAGTGAATAATAATTTTCCACAAATACTCTGCTAATATTTTTAATGCTTTTCCTTCCTGCCACAATTTTGTCTACAACAACTATTTATGCTAATATGATTGTAGCTTTCCTAATATAGGTCTATGCTTTTCCATGACCAGGTTGGGAGCATGCGCATGATGTGCTCTTTCAGTTAAATATTGCTGTGGAACACAATTCCAATTGCTTTATTTGTAGTTTCATAAAATGAATACAGTATGTTCCTTCCAGTTTCTCTGGTATAGCAGAAAATCTCAGGGTTTCTCTGCAAGCTTTGTCTTCTAACTCTACTATTTTTTTTTGTAACAGCTCTTCTTGAAAAACTTCATGCTCAGATAGTCTTTTCATATGAATAGCTAGATAAAGCTTTTTATATATTTTTTTCAGACTTATGTTATTTCACTCTGTATATCCCTTCAGTATTTCACTTATTTTAAGCACTTCTGAGTACATTTGATTTATTTTCCTCTAAATTACTGGAAGCCATTTCCCATACCAAAGCTGAGCCTTAAACTGCTTTTTACAAAGCAGCTTCAAGACTCTTTCAAGCCAGAATTTTCTCCTTACCTTTTCTTGTTGATTTTCTGTTATTGTCTCCTAATATCTTCTTTGCTGGTATCCAAGCAGTGTAATTACAAGCCAGTAACTAAATTTTATCCAGTTTGATTGCTTTAGGGACTTTTTTCCACAACTGCAGTTTTCACAGTGGGAGAACTACAATGATATGATTGATCAGTATGCATTATTGGAAACATCATAGTCTATAAACCTTGATCACTGTTATATTATCAAGTTGCACTATAAGATTTCCTTAGCCACTCAGTTGAATACGATAGTTTCACTATATATGATTTGCCACCAGGGTTATGAATGAATCAACAAAAATGATTTAATCCCATTTGATTGCATGGGATCTATAGTATAACTGTTGTTATGTGAGCACTGTGCACTGTTTCTGAGCAGTTACTACAGTCCCTACTGTTTTGGGGTCAACCAAGAACATGTTTGTTTTTTCTGTGATAAGGAAGGACATTTTGTAAATTATTGTGACAAAGATGTTATTTATGTGGGGAAACTGATCATGATGCTAAAAATTGTGAAAAAAATATGTTACAAATGTAAGCAAGCAGGACAAGTATGTATAGATTGTGGGAAGGGCAGGAGATTAGAATATGATGTAGAAGAATAAAAATGTAAATGAAAAAGAAATATTACAACAGGAAGAACAACACAAAGATAGGAGGGAAAGTAATGACATAAATCCAGAAGAGAACCTGGATAATGCACAAAAAGAGGAAGCAGAGAGGGAAAGTGGAGCAGACGTCAGTGAGGAAGAGCGTATAATTTAGAAAATAGCTAAAAAGAAAAGCTGATTTGTGAAAAGGGTTAAAGATAGGAAAAGAAAATTTCAGGATTTAGGGATGAAAGTAAAAAAGAAGGGAAATGGATAACTAAACAAATTATCATAGATTGAAGAGTAGGGTGGCAAATAATGTTAGAATTTTATCTATTAATGTATATGGAATATAGTGAGGAGAATTGGAGTGAAAGAATGGTGTAATAAGTGTGCTGTAGATTTGATAGTGTTAGAATATATTATGAGTCTAAATAAAGAAGAAAGACTACAGACAGAAACATTATGGTTAGGTGCTTTAATATGGAATTTAGCTTCTGAAAATTGTTCAGGGATTGCTATATTGTACAGAAAGGGAATAACATTTTTCAATTATGCTTTAGTTAGATTAGAAGACTGATGGTAGTGGACTTCAGACATGAAGTGAAAGTGTGTAGATTAATAGCAATAAATGCATATGTGCTATATAAAGAAATGTGGGAAATAATTTTTAGACATATTAGATTATGTTATAGTAAATATGGACATAATAGTTACAGGAAACTTTAATTGCAACTTAAGATGTAAAAAGCAAAAAATAGAGTATATAAGATGGTAATGGAAGAAATAATAAAATGTGGAAAGTTAGAATTATGGAATCTAAATAAGAGTACATATCTGAGAGGGAAATTTCAGATTATTTTCTCTTATCTAAAACTATGAGAACTGTAATAGAAGAAGCAATATTACATCACCATATTTAAGTGTAAAAGTAAAAGAAGATCGTGGCATAGTGAGAGAGATGAAAAGTAAAATCGGAAAAATTAAAAGAGTACAGACAAATATAATAAACATTGTAGTTACATATGTGAGTAAGATGATAAGAAAGAAGGAATACAAAGGAAAAGTCTATGGAAGATAAAGCAGTTTGCAGAAGAAATGAATAAAGGATTGGAACAACAAATTACAATAACAGAAATAGATAAGGACATGGAAGAGTATAAATGTGAATTCAGCACCTAGACCAGATGATATAGGGTACTTAATGTATATGAACTGAATGCAATGCCAAAAAGAATTTTTAATAAAGTTATTTAATGAGTGGTTGAATGATAGATCAGCGGTGGTACAGCGGTAGCGTTGTTGCCTCACAGCAAAAGTTCTCCTGTTCAATTCTCGGCTGGAGTGCCTTCTGTGTGGAGTCTGCATGTTCTCTCCGCAGTTGAGTGGCCTCTGAAAGACATGAGTGAATGGGTGTGCCTTCGCGGAATGTTGGGCATCGGGCTGGCAACTCGGCACCATAAAAATCGACTGCCAATCATTAGCAGACCAGAGTTCCGCTGTGGCAACCCCTAATGGGAAAAGCCGAAAAAACAAACAATGAGTGATTGAATGATGAGATTAATTATGAAGAAATATGTGGGGGTATGATGGAGATTTATATGGAAGAAGGGAGAAAAGAATGACATTAAAAATTGTTGGCCCATAATATTGAATAATAGTGATTATAAATTATTTATGAAAATAATATAGAAAAGATTACAAAATAAGTTGAATTATATAACGGAAGAAGATATTTATGAGGTTAAAGGAAAAGGGAGCTAAGAAGTATTAATGTTAATTAGGTAAATAGTGTAAGATATTAAGAAAGGATAAAAAGAAATAAAATGAATAGTGGTTGACATAAATAAAGCATTTTATTCAATAGAGTATGATATCTTATGGCAAATAATGAAAGAATACAATTTTAGTATAAAGATCAAGAAAGTATGTGAATCAGTATTTAATAATACAGAAATTATAGTTTTAGTAAATAGTTGGTTAAGTGAAGAAATAATAAAAAGAAGAATAAAACAGGGTTGTCCAATGAATAGCATTTTGTTTGCAATAGTAATGAAAAGTGTGATAAAAAGATTAAGTGAATAATTGGATGAATGTACATTTGTGTAGGATAATGGAGTGAAATATTGCATTATTATATCTTATGCTGATAATATAATATCAACAGCTAAAAATGAAGAAGGAATGAAGAATGTAATTAGAAATGTATATAATATACCAGATGATATTGGATTAAGCATTTATAAAGAAAATGCAAGGGTTTAAGATGTGATAAAGAATTGGAAGGGACATGGTTTGGAAAAATATCAGCATTAGAACTTGATTTTGGAGAGTATGATATAATAAAGGAGTAATAGAAAATATTGAGAGATTTATAGTTGCTTAGTATTATGTAGAGTAGGTATAGACTGTCATTTAGTAAGAAAGTATATTTAATAAATGCAATATGGATATGAAAGTTTATCATATATAGCTAGTGTGTCTATGATCCTAAGAGAATTGGAAAAACAGTTTATTGAAATTATTTTTTAATTTATTTGGGAATCTAGATTTAATCCAGTCAATGAGTTTTGTACATCGAAAATGGGGGGTTAGGTTTACTGAATCCAGTAGTATCTGGATCCTCTTTAAATGTATTTAAGGTCTTGAATGGATAAATGGAAAAGAATAAGTTAGTGATAAGATGTATATTTAAAGACAATATAAGAAAGAATGGAATTTAATTAAAATGAATAAAGGAGAAAAAGAATGTAGAAATGAAGAAATAAGACTATATCAAGAGAACACAAAATTGTGGAAATTAAAAATAGACGGTATAGACAAAAAATAGGAAAATGTTGTATAAAAATATTATGTTGGAAAATTATTATGAGAATCCATGGGAACATTTAATAGAAGGAAATGTAAAAGCTATAAGGCAATGAAATAGATGGTGTATGAAAAATATTGTGAAACAAAAATAGATGGTCATCTTAACATGTAAAAGAGTTAAACATTTATGGGGAAATAATAGAAAGCAAAATGGTTAAAGAATTGCAAGATCATAAACACATATTATAAGTATATCTAAAGAAAATATAAGAAAGAATGGAGTTCTTAGGAGATCAGCACTCCCCTTATGCTGCACTGCAGTATCAGTACTGGAAATTAATCTGTGCACATGTCAGCATGCCACAGTCAATATTGTGGTGGGAAGCTACATTTCCAGGATTAGTCATTGGCTGTGAAAGGTGTTCACCAGACTGATGCAGGATCATGTTATGCAGAATTCAGTAAACTGTACAAATTCAACTTGCAGTAGCAGACACATACTGAAGGCCCTCCACCATCTTGTCTAAGTAATAGAAATAGGCTTTGAGCAGACCATTCTTCATTTATTGCAAAGGAAGCACTATAAGAAGCCTGGTAGAAAAAGAAAAAGCAATTATTGCATCCGTTGAGCTACAGGAAGGCACCTTTCCTGCAACATCCAGACTGCAGATGCTGTGCATTTATGAGTAAAACAAATTTCTATATATGTCCAAACTGAAAAGAAATATGTCCACACTGACAGATATAACTGGAAAAGGAACTTTGCATTATACCAGGCAAGCTGAAGAAAATGGAAAGTAAGTAACTCTCTCAAGAAAAGAGTAACCAAATCTCGGACATCTGGCTTACGGACTTCAACCATTCTCTGGCTACTCATGTACTGGGTCTGCAGGAAGTATAATAATTTATGTGTTACAAGAGACTCAATTTGGGCCCATTACAATGCAACATGAATTCAAAGTTACAAAAAAAGAACCTGAATGGCAGATTAAATTTAAAGCTTATTAGAAGCTTAGACTCAATTGGACATGCTCCATTAAGAGCATTCTCAAGATAAGGAAATTCGAGCACAGCAATTTTCAGTAAAACTCAATAACACATGCATGTTTAATAGTTACTATAGTTTGTGTCTATGCATGAGTTTAATTTTCATTTTTTTATCTTTAATATATGTATTAAATCTACTTAAAATACCACAACAACAACAAAAACTGCTTAGGTCTGCAATCCAGATGAATAGCTCATAACTCATTTTGATCTACAGGAAAGTTTTGTTGTTCATATTCAACTTCTCTTCTCTCTTTGACTAACAGTTAAAACAAACTTTGATCTAATGGTATCACCCACTATGCATTTTCTGGAATTCCATCCTCTAAGGAATGCTTCTGCAATGATTTAATAATAGTATTGCTATTTCTCATTATTAAATCTTGTTAATTACATTGTGTAGGCATCTTCACCTATGACCAGGTAAGGCATGTATATTCCAACCCATTGCATTGCATCATAACCTATTGCTCAATACCTTACTAGTGGATACTCACATGCTGTTTAACAATATTTTCTGGTATAAACCATTACATTTTAACTAGATGTTTGATTGTGTACTTTATTATTTGTATAACTTTTAGATTAGAATTTTGTTTATTATTTTGTTTTGTTATTACTTTTACTTCCATTGAAACTGTTTTACTTATATTTGGTATCTTAGGATTAATTTAATGTTAGGTTGAATTGTTCATGTTATGATGTGTCTGATCAATAGTATGAACCACATTGGTACCCATTGGTGAGATCTGAGGAAGCCTTTTACTTTATTAAAAGAAACTGGGGAAATTACTTTAAAATAATACATTTTGTGGTGAGAACAAGCTGAGAACACATTAATTTACTTACACAACCTATATGTATTATTGGTCATTCACGGTCATTCACTATTTTTCACTATGTATATATGTATATGTATATATATATATATATATATATATATATATATATATATATATATATATATATATATGGGTCTACCTGATAACGCCGAACACTGACAATGCCGATGACGAGAACACCGACACCAGAAGATCAACAACAGAGATGACCGACAATTGAAAATCCCGATGCTGAGAACACCGACATGCTAAGGTAAGTGTGTGATAGTGACGGATGTTAGGGTCAGGGTGTGGGTAAGGTAAATGTGTGATAGTGACAGACTTTAAGGTTAGGGGTGGGTTTAGTGAGTTAGGGTTAGGGTGCGGGTAAGGTAAGTGTACGACAGTGACAGACTTTAGGGTTAGGGGCGGGTTAAGCGAGTTAGGGTTAGGGCGCGGGTTAGGTGAGTGTGCGATAGTGACAGACCTTAGGGTTAGGGTTTGGATTAAGGTTAGTGCATAGACAGTTGTGTATGTAAGGTTTAGTGTAGGTTTGTAAGGTTTTTGGTGTGCTTGTGTTGTGTGTGTGTTTTATGGAAAAGGTATTTGTTTTGTTTTGTTGATTGTCGGGATTGTGGGTTGTCAGGCATGTGAAGTTTCGTGTTTTTGAACTTTTTTTTTTGTGGTGTCAGTTATCTCGTTGTCATTGTTTTTGCATGTCAGTATTTTCAGGTAGACCCATATATATATATATATATATATATATATATATATATATATATATATATATATATATGGGTCTACCTGACAACGCCGAAAGCTGACAACGCAGATGATGAGAACACCGACACCAGAAGATCGAAAACTGAGATGACCGATGGATGAAAACCCCGACGCTGAGAACACCGACATGTGAAAAGGCTGTGTAAGTATGCAGTAG